>NC_136946.1:4973129-5003129 GCF_949987615.1 Pollachius pollachius | reverse complement strand
TCTGGACCTGGGTCTGTACCCGGTCTGGGACCTGGACCGGGGCATGGTGGTGGGGGGGGGGACAGTACCTGGTCTGGGACCTGGACCGGGGCATGGTGGTGGGGGGGGGGGGGCGTGGGGGGTTTCTTCTTGGTCAGAGCACTCTTCTCCTTCTCGTTCTCCCTCTCCTTGTCCTTCTTCTCCTTCTTCTTCTTGTCCAGCTGCGGGGAGGGAACACCGTGTGACCATCACCCTCATCATCACAGAACGTGTGGATGGTGTGTTTCCTATAGTCACACAGGAAGTGGGCAAGAGGGGGCCATTGTGCGCACTTCCTGTTGTAGATGTGTGACGTTCACCGGTGGTGTTCAATAGAACAGAATGTGTCTGAGTGGGTCTGATTGGCTGTGTGTGTGTGTGTGTGTGTGTGTGTGTGTGTGTGTGTGTGTGTGTGTGTGTGTGTGTGTGTGTGTGTCTGTGTGTGTGTCTCTGTGTGTGTGAGTTTGTGGTGTGTCTGAATCTGTCTGTCTGTCTGTGTGTGTGTGTGTGTGTGTTTGTCTGAGTGTGTGTGAGTTTGTGTGTGTGTCTGAATGTGTGTTTGTGTATGTCTGAGTGTGTGTGTGTGTCTGAGTGTGTGTTAATTATGGGCTGTTTAGTTTGTTGCGTCATAGTCATAGCAGGCCAGCTATCTTCGGTATGTCTGCATTGTTTTCTCTGCCGATGTTCTCTTGTTCATTGTGTGTGTGTGTGTTTGTGTGTGTGTGTGTACCGGTGTGGAGTTGCGTCTGCGTGTGCGCTGCATGATGTCGGGCGTGCTGGCCGACGAGGACCTCCAGCGCTCCGCGCTGCGCTGAGGTGCATTCTGGGAGCAGAAGGTGAGCGGGCTGCCGGACGCTAGAGGAACACACAGCGGCATGGTTAAGCACATCTACAACATATATATATATCTACATGCATGAACTGTTTAAAAGTAGCACATCTAGAACATGTACGTCTACACTCATGATGCGGTTCACGTAAACAGATCAAGTACATGTAGATCTACACTCCTGATCCGGTCCTCATAAGCACATCTAGTACATGTATATCTACACCCATGATCTCTTTGAGAAAGCCCCTCTAGAACATGTATATCTACACTCAAGATCAGTTTCAGAAAGCCCCTCTAGAACAAGTACATCTAAACTCAAGATCAGTTTCAGAAAGCCCTTCTAGAACATGTACATCCACACTCAAGATCAGTTTCAGAAAGCCCTTCTAGAACATGTACATCTACACTCAAGATCAGTTTCAGAAAGCCCTTCTAGAACATGTACATCTACACTCATGATCAGTTTCAGAAATCCCTTCTAGAACATGTACATCTACACTCATGATCAGTTTCAGAAAGCCCTTCTAGAACATGTACATCTACACTCAAGATCAGTTTCAGAAAGCCCTTCTAGAACATGTACATCTACACTCAAGATCAGTTTCAGAAAGCCCTTCTAGAACATGTACATCCACACTCAAGATCAGTTTCAGAAAGCCCTTCTAGAACATGTACATCTACACTCAAGATCAGTTTCAGAAAGCCCTTCTAGAACATGTACATCCACACTCAAGATCAGTTTCAGAAAGCCCTTCTAGAACATGTAAATCTACACTCAAGATCAGTTTCAGAAAGCCCTTCTAGAACATGTACATCTACACTCATGATCCGGTTCACAGAAGCACATCTAGAACGTGTATGTCTACACTCAGGCTCCAAACTAGCCCTCCTAGTCCAGGCTGGCAGGGGGATATTCCCACAATGGAAAGCCATGAAGCATCCGACACACCATGACAGGATTCCTGTGGCTTTGCCGAGATTCCCATGAACCAGCTGAATAAGCCCAGTGGGCACTGGAAGGACTGGGACTGAGGAAACACTTTGTGGATTTGGCCACATTTGCTCTGTGTTCCAGCAAGACTTTCCTGGCTTTGCACGGATGTGGATTTGCACTGTCTTTACGTTTTCACAAACCCCACCGAAAGGGTTCGGGTTCGATCCCCGATGTCTACGGCCTAACTGTAGCCCACACTGATACATACTTGATGTCAATGATCTCGCTTTTCGCCATGGTAACGACAACGTATCGCTCATTTTACTTGCAATAATTTAATACCTGGCAGGTTCTTGGGCTGAAGGAACCTCCGCACTACAGGTGCATCACGGTTTGAAAACAGTTTCAGAACGGAGGAGGACGAAGAAGAAAGAGGAGAGTGAGAAGAAGAAGAAGAAGAAGAAGAAGAAGAAGAAGAAGAAGAAGGAGAAGAAGAAGAAGAAGAAGAAGGAGAAGGAGAAGAAGAAGAAGAAGAAGAAGAAGAAGAAGAAGAAGAAGAAGAAGGAGGAGGAGGAGGAGGAGGAGGAGGAGGAGGAGGAGGAGGAGAAGAAGAAGAAGAAGAAGAAGAAGAAGAAGAAGAAGAAGAAGAAGAAGAAGAAGAAGAAGAAGAAGAAGAAGAACAACAACAACAACAACAAGACGAAGAAGAACAAGAAGAACAAGAAGGAGGAGAAGAAGAAGAACCACAACAACAGCGCCCCCTGGAGGCCGGGGCCGGTACTCACGGGAGTCGCTGCGGGGGTGCAGCGTGACGGCGCTGCGGCTGCGGGCCAGGAAGGACAGCGTGGGCGTCATCAGCCGCTCCACGATGCGGCTCTCCCAGGCGCTGAGGCGCAGGCTGCGGGCTGACCACAGGAGGGAGGAGTGAGAGGGGCCCGGGAGCGGCGGCGGCGCTAGCGCGGTTAGCTCCCTGGGGGGCTGCCGCTGCACGGGTTACACGCACGTGATGCGCCAAGGCTAATGCTAACGTGTAGACATGCTCACCACTGGGGTATGATGTGGGACACTTTGTTTTGTAGACACCGGAGAACCACAAGGGACCACACACACACACACACACACACACATTTAGGCATGTGCATGCACACACACACACACACGCACACACACACACAAAGGACAGCTAGTTCCTTCTAATGTACATTACGTAGCTCTGACCTCATCTGGACCCACCCTGACCAAAATGACCCCCCCCCCCACACACACACACACACACACACACACACACACACACACACACACACACACACACACACATATACTGGGACCAACACACATCTCACAACAGTCCAACAGACTCTCTCTCTCTCTCTCTCTCTCTCTCTCTCTCTCTCTCTCTCTGTCTCTCTCTCTCTCTCTCTCTCTCTCTCTCTCTCTCTCTCTCTCTCTCTCTCTCTCTCTCTCTCTCTCTCTCTCTGTCTCTCTCTCTCTCTCTCTCTATGGCTCATAAATTATCCTTAAGGCTCTGTGTCACAAACTTAAGATGACGAGCTGATCAGCTCTCCACGTTAACCCTTGAAACACGGCACAGAGTCAACGACGGCCATTTCGACCAACCTTTTGTGTTCTGGGTTGGGGTCTCTTTCCCCGGGAGTGTTTAAGCCGTAAGTATTGGCCTAAGCGCTAAGTCTTAAGACGTGGATCTAATAACATATAAGCGTGTAATGTTTGTCTGGTCTCATGATGAAGACTGTGGATGAAGGGGCCGCAACGACAAGATGCACCGCAGTAATTGTTATTGTTATTGTTATGAGGAGGAGGGGGGGAGGAACACCAACAACAAACGCAAACTATTCAAACAATGCTACGATGCAACACGCACAACCGCCACATCACGCCAAGCCCGTATACTGAGAGCGGAGACTCCAACTTTGGTTGATTAAGTTTGAAATTAAATACATCTTAACCTTAACATACACTTTATCATATAGATGACAGGCAGAGAGTGAGAAAGCGAGAGAGAGAGAGAGAGAGAGAGAGAGAGAGAGAGAGAGAGATGATTCAGAACGTAAGCGTTCTTGCAGATGTCCATAAAGAGAGCAGAAAAGGTTGTAAAGTTCACCAGAGTTTCCATCGCTTTGCTTTTTCCCCTTAAAGAAGCAGTATTCAGGACGACATAACATGGATGTGCAGACAATGAGTAACACTTGGTGAATGTTCACATTTGAACAAGGCAAACCTGTGTGTGTGTGTGTGTGTGTGTGTGTGTGTGTGTGTGTGTGTGTGTGTGTGTGTGTGTGTGTGTGTGTACGATTGCCTACACAAACATAAATCTCAATTAAATGTATCCGAAAAAGTGTCAGAAAAGCTTTGTTACGTACACACGCGCACACACACACAAACACACACCAACGCACACTAACACCAATGCACAGACGCACACACACACACACACACCACACACACACCCACACACACACACACACACACACTCACACACGGTAATAAGTGCGATCGTGACAGCAGGTGAACTAACAGTGAGGAGGAGGAGGATTCCGAGACAGGGAGAGGTCACCTCCGCTCCGCTATGGACGGATCCCGTCTGACAACACGTTTTATGACCAGCGGGAGGAAGAGAAAACGGGGCCTATGTCCAGTTGCTAGGCAACAGTGATCGTCGCCCACCCCCACCTCCCCCTCTTTTTTCATCAATGCGGCAGGAAGGTTGCCGTGGTGATGAACTAGCTGGAGTAGAAGACGTACTGGTTTTACTGGAGCAGTGAGATGGAACTCCCAGACCCTGCTTCTAAAACCACCTGAACCATTCAACGTGTGTCAATGTTACAGGACGGATTTCAGACATGGATCGCCGTGGCGATGTGTGTGTGTCGCCGGGATGGTTGAGCAAACACTGAGAATTATTGGAGGACTGGGGGGGGGGGGGGGGGTGAGGTGGGAGAGACCTGTGGTCAATCTGCTCATTCCAAGATGGCTGGTTTTGAGATGTGCAGTAAAGAGTGATCATTTTGAAATGAGGACGATAGTTCAATGTGTTTGACAACTGAAGAACCGTATGAGGTGAGCCAGATCAGGGGTATGGTTCAATATTGGTTAAAGTAAAAGTTTTTAATGAAAACAATTAAAATTTACCATGCAATAGAAGTTAAACTTCCCTAGTGCTAAGCTACACGGCTTATAACACACAATAAGTAGTATTAGACCTGTTTTGAAGGCTAAGCTACGTTACCTGTTATTATGAGTAAGCATCGATAAAACAACAAAAACATGTCCGTGGACTACAGTCACACTTAGCCACCATAACCAACGACAACTCCAACAATACACACCACCAACAGTTCAACGACCAGAGATGGCGCACACAAAGAACAGAATCTGAGATGGGGAATCGAGAACTGAGGGGGAACCCATGAAGGAACACCAAGAAACAAAAAGTGATTAGTCCACGAAGACGCCGATCGGACGATGCACGTGGAGACGGAAAAAAAAAACCAAGGACGACCACCGACACCAGCGAAAAATGGAAAAAACACAACACAAACCAACAGCAAACCAACAAACCAAAAGAAAACAGGATGGGCCACGATGCAGCAGCGGGCGCCAGCCGGTGCGAGTGGACGTGGAGGACGGTGGACGTGAATGACCAGTCACCAAGCACAGGCAGACAGGCAGGCCACCGGGGGGGGACAACAGTCGACAAGTCACAAGCCAAAGGAAACCAAACCAACTGAAAAAACCAAACTGAAACCAAAACAAATCAAAAGACACCAGGGCGGGGGGGTTTCGGGGGGGCATGAGGAGGAGGAGGAGGAGGTGGGGAGGGGGGAGAAGGGGGGTCGGGGTGAGGGTGAGGGTTTGGGGGTGGGGGGGAGGGGATGGTAGGGAGGAGAGGGGTGCCTCGGTGGGGCATTCTGACGCCGGCTCGTCCTTACTTCTGCTGGGGGAGTTCCAGAGCGTGGCAGAGGACTTGGACAGCCTGCTGTTAATGACAGGCTCCACCTGTCGGGGTAAGTTCACCGTAGAGGCGGAGCATCTGCCTGCACCGGGGAAAAACGCAACAGACAACAACCGTTGACATGGCGGCGGCCCCCCACCAGCGCCGGGTGGTCGCACCTCCGACGCCGACGCCGCCGCCACCACCACCACCTCTCTCGTCCAATCACAGGCGGGCTTGGCAACTCCCTGGACCAATGGGCCGATGGAGATCGAACGGGGGGGAGGGGGGTGGGGGGGGGAGTACTTGTGGATCATGCAATGGACAGAGCTCCGTGGTAACCATGGAGACTCACCTTTCCTCCAGAGGCACATTTAAGAGTTCCCCGTCTAACCATCCTGTGTGGATGGTTCGGTTTTGAATCCCAGCTCAGGAGAGGCGGTTTGGGAGACCGGGTGGGGGGAGGTGTTTGGGGGGGGATGGGTAGAGTTAGGTCGACGGGTTGCAGCTCGCCCGGGGGGGTGGTCCGGGGACGGCTTGAGGGTGAAATAACTGAAAGAAAACCGATCTGAAAGCAAGCGGTCGGTGCAGTCTCCTGCTCACATCCACAGTCGACCTCATTCCGTCTCACGCACACCTTATGACGGACCTCCGACTTTTTCGAAGGTTTTCGAAAGTGTTGACGGAAGCAGGCTTGTTTATGTCGGCATGGAAGCTGTTTAGTGCATGATTGTGTGTCGTACGGACAGAGAAACATCACTCCCCAGAACGGGGTTGGACATTGTCTCGTGAATCAACATACCCAAAGGAAGACGATTGGCTAACGGCCGACCGGTCAAACTCGACACCTTCAAGTTTTCATCACGAATAACCAAATTTAAACACAACAAATCACCAGGGGCGTAACCTCGTCTCAGTTGTCCTCCGAGACCACAACCCGCAGCTAAAACTAGATCAGCAATCCCCTCGAATCGCGTCAGCCCGCCGGACCCAGTCTCGGTGAGCTTCCAGGCGGGCGGGGGGGAGGGGATGTGCTGAGATATCGTGACGACGGGGAGTGCTGAGTGAGCGTTCCTTCGTTTCATGCACAAGGTCCCATGGTCCCATGGTCCCATGGTCACCTGGTCGCTTCACGTGCGCGAGCGGCCGGGCGGGAGCTACTTACTTTCCCGGCGGGACGTCTGGTTGAGACCCCCGGCCCAGGACCACCTCTGCTGGCGGATCTCGGCCCAGGTCTTTTTGGTGGATCTCTTGATGGCCGACTCGTAGCGCTCCTGCAGACGACAGAGGGTCGGGAGGTCATGGATCGGATTCAACGCGTCACATGAATCTAAATCTAAATCCGAATGAAATCGCCAAAAATCGCCAAAAATCGCCAAATCGTCTAAATCCTAAGGAAACACCCAAGGGTGTTTTTTTAGGATTTAATGTGATGTCTAAATCCTAAATGTGATGTCTAAATCCTAAGAAAACACCCAAGGGTGTTTTCTTAGGATTTAGACATCACATTTAGATTTAGACATCACAATCCCAAGGCAACACCCGTGCGGGGTTTTCTGAAGACATGTCATTATCGCTGGTGGGAATCAAATCAAAAGAAAATCTGGCCTCCCTGAAGAGCTTTTAAACACTGGGATCTCTCTTATTGTTCCAACTGGAACTGCATTGTTTAATACTGGATGAAAAAATGGGGTGATTCCCCTGAAGTTAAAGGTCCAGTATTTAAAATGTACTAGCATCAGGCTTATTTATGATGGCTTTAGCCTGCGAATAAATCAGTATGACCAATCCCAATCGGGAGTCTTTGTCGTAGCCACCAGGGACAGTGTACATGATGTAGGTCAAGGGCGGAGGTAACAGCCTATTTTATGTTTCTCAACACAGTGTCTTCTCACTGCGTCCATAGTGGTAAACCACAATCATGGAGCAATACATCGCTATCTGTTAGCTGTATTGATCATTCTTCTCGATTCATCTTTATAGAAGATAGCACTGTTTACTTGCACTGTGGTGCAAGTAAATGTAGGTCGCTTTTTATAACATGATGTTTTGGAAACAACATTTCTCTGAAAGAGTGAGCGCTACTTTTAGCGACCAAACAGGGAAACGACCTAAAAACAAACTTCTCCAAAAGGATGTATTAAAAACTGCAGAATCATAATTCCCCTTTTCCTCCAACTGCCATTCACTACACTTATCTAACACACAGATCATAAAGTGTTTGAAACATCTAATCTGAAAAATCCTGAAGTCTGACTGGTGAGACCAACTGTAGTATATTGGCTATATTGACATTAAAGGTCCCAAAATCGGCCTCTTCTGACATCACAAGCGGGCGTGTCCACCTAGATGTGTGCTGGATGGATCAGTCTACCAGCCCCCCCAGTGGACTATAGCAAACGTTGCTCATCTATCCGTCACACATCTAGGTGGACACGTCCACTTGTGATGCCAGAAGAGGGCAGATTTTGAAAACGGCTTGTAACTGCTAATCACACGCACTCACGCCTGGTGGTATAACATGTCACCTTTAACTAGCCGGACACAGAGGTTACTCTAGACATGTTTATTTTCAACCCGGACCCACTCCAGCATAGCGACCCTACATCAACGGTAGCTAGCAGGGGCGTAGGAATGAGTTTAACATTGGGGGGGACACATATCGGAAACCTGACAGATCTGTTAATGGTTTGAACAGAAATATTTCATAAATTAACTACACTGAAAAAATTCACAAATATATTTTATTCTACTAAAAAGATACATTTGTAAATGTAAAGGAAAACACATTTTGAATGGCAGTAATGAACTGATAAATATCAAATCAATTCTTTAATTGCTCAATCGGCCAGTTTTTTAGAATAAGAAGCGGTGACAAGACGCTGTGTTGCGCTTTTAAAATAAAATAAAATATTTTTCTCCCCCCGGTATAATTTTTAGGTGGGACAAATGCGCCTGTCTCCAATATTGGAGGGGGCACGTCCCCTCCGTCCCCCCCGGTTCCTACGCCCTTGGTAGCTAGCGGTAGGTTATTGTACACAGCAAGGGCACTACTGCCCCTAGTGGTCGGATGTACGCATCACACTCTACAACACCCTCCGGTCCTTCACCTTGTTCTTCTCCAGCTTCTGCCTCTGCTTCTCCTCCAGGATGGAGCGGCGCTTCTCCGTCTTCAGCCGCTGCTCCTCCAGCCTCCTCCGGCGCTCCTCCAGCTGGGAGTCCCTGAGCCGCCGCGCCCTGTCCTCCTTCTCCAACCACTGGGCCTTCTTAGTGGCTGAGGACCCAGGGAGGAGCGAGGGAGGAGCGAGGTGGGCGGGGGAGGAGAGAGAGAGAGAGAGAGAGAGAGAGAGAGAGAGAGAGGAGAAAGGGAGAGAGAGAGAGGAGAGAGGGAGAGAGAGAGAGAGAGGAAGGGAGAGAGAGAGAGAGAAAGAGAGAGAGGAGAGAGGGAGAGAGAGAGAGAGGGAGAGAGAGAGAGAGAGAGAGGAGAGAGGGAGAGAGAGAGAGAGAGAGAGGGAGAGAGAGAGGGGGAGAGAGAGAGAGGGAGAGAAAGAGAGAGAGAGAGTGAGAGGAGGAGAGAGAGAGAAAGAGAGAGAGAGAGAGAGGAGAGGGGAAGGAAGGACAAAAGGTTACGAACAACTCATAGCTGTTGTTAGTACAGTTCTGTTACTAACTGTTCTAACAGTTAGTACTAACTGTACTAACTTTTCATTAACATGTTAAATCTGTCATCTATAATGTCCGTCAGGGTCTACGGTGAAACCTTGCCACCAGCCAATGGCGGAAAGATTTCACCATCAGGCAGGTAACAAAAATACATTACATTTTAAAATGACTTAGCCGGTAGATCTTCCCACTCGGATAGAAAGACAAAACTCTAAAAGTAAACTTTGGGACCACGACGTCGGTCGGTACATCTGTCGATAAACCCTCACGCTTCTCTGCCCTCCACCGCCTCCACCACCGCTAACTACCCAAGAACGGGCACAGCAATGGGAAACAATCTATCGGCTTTCACCTCCACACAGAAGGAGAGAGCGAGGGGAGACGTTGAATGGTGACAGTAGACTGAGCGTTGGCTACAGCTCCTCTCCCAGGAGGGGGCTCCACGTCGGGGCTAATCAGCTGTACGTTTCCCTGCTGCGCTGGAACAACAGCGCCCGTCAGCCCCTGCCAGCTTCCCCGTGTCACGCTCGCTGCTGGCTGCCGCTAGTAGCGAGTGGTAGCAATTAAAAGCAGCCATCAATCCCTTTGAATTAACCTCCGCTAGCGTTTTGGCTAGCAGCTGTGTTGCGTCGTTCCCCCCCCCCCCCCTCCCCTTTCCTGCCCATGGAGTGAACTTGGTGGTGAACTTTTTGTGTTTGGATTAGAAGCTATGCTAGGCTAGGCTAATGGAGACAGGGATTTAGCATGAATGATGGCTGCTCTAGCTAGGATAACTATTGAGATCACGTTAGGGAGGGATTAAGGGAAACATTAAGATGTTATTTGCCTTGATTAATGGGTCTGACTATATCTTTGAGCCGTCTTCTGGATAATAAAAAAAAGCACGCTGTAAATGTGTTTTAAAAGTGTTTGAGTACTGCTCAGATACAAAGGACGAAATGGAGGCATCAACATTCCTTCACAGGGAAGACTCACCGTCAGGTAAGCCATTAAATTAATATGGATGGGAACACAGATAAGGTGCGGGTATAGTGCAGTTCGGTGGCTTTAGAACGAACCTCTGGTGATTTTCAGATTAAGCGATATAATTGTGAGACATTTGGGCTTTTTCGTCTCCTCGTGTGTTCTGATAGAAGGGTGGCACAGAACTTTTCATTGAACAGCACTGCGAAGGCTTTTGTTCAGATAGATTTACAATGTTAAGAGTCACACTTACAAATGCCTCTCGGGGAATGCCAGTCCCTTATACCCACATTGTCATTGCTTCTTGTCAGAAAAGTGTTCAACAAGAACACATTTTACATGTCGGCGTCAAGGCTGCACTCCAAACCGAGCCATATGTGTTGTTGTTTGTGTTGTTGTTTATCCTCAGCAGATTCCATCAGCCACATGTCAGCCAGTCAGGCGGGGCGCGCTCCAACGCTAAACCTGCTGACTAAGCAGCACTCGCAGCCACTCAGACGGAGGGAGAGTCTCTCTGGTACCGGGAGAAGGAACAGAGCCGACTGCTTTGTGTTGACCATTACCACAGCGTAGCACACACTAATGAGGCTGATGAAAGAGTTAATTAGACCCTAATCTCTCACAGAGCCACGGCCTTGCACGGCGGTTCTGACCGCACCATTTGTCACCTGCCAGGGCCCTTGGGCATGGTCAGGGGATGATTCCCAGCAGGAAGTCCGATCGCCGTCGGCTATTCTGATTGGCTGCCCTGGCGTTTGGTTTAAGTCTAACCCAGAGAGGCAAAGCTGGGATCTGTAGGTTAGATCGAGTCTCTTTATATGTTTTCTGTCCGTTTTAGATCTGGTCTCGTTTGATCGGCTTTGGTCATGGGAAAAAGTTCACATAAACTCAAGAATTTTCATTTGTCTACAACTCAACACCTGTCAACATCAAACCACATCTGAAATCAAGAGTTGAGCGTTTTGGGGCGTAAACAGACGAGCATGCTGGTTCAGTGAGACAGAGAGACGGCGTTAGTGAGTGTGAGTTGGTTGAGAGACGAAATGAGGAGTGAATAGAAGTTTTCAGGTGAAATAAGCGGTTTGGTTTGCGACTGCCATTACGACAGCACAAAGCGAAACAAAACAGAAAACAAAGAAACGTAGAAATCTATTGACGGCATGAAGAAAGGAAATGAATGTTTAGGAAGGGCCGGAAAGAGGCGGAGAGGCACAGACATCACAAGTTAGAAAGAGGTCATGGCGTGACTGTAGCGGACGCTTGGGTCGTTGTGGTTGCTGTCGTTGTTGTTGTTGTTTAACTTACCTTGCACTTGGGTCTGTTGCTCTGCAGCCACAGAGGAAGAAAAAACAACCAGAGTACGTCAACAAGCATCTGCCCGGTCAGAGCCGAGCCCGAGAGAGAGAGAGAGAGAGAGAAGAGAGAGAGAGAGAGAGAGAGAGAGAGAGAGAGAGAGAGAGAGAGAGAGAGAGAGAGAGAGAGAGAGAGAGAGAGAGAGAGAGAGAGAGAGAGAGACGAGGAGAGACATGCACACACCAGGTTAAAGGTAGAGAGGTAAATGAAGAGAGAGATCAACAACATAGAAAGAGGCCAAACAGAGAACAGACTGGCGAACAGTAGAGTAGAGCAGAACAAAGTAGAGAACAGGGGAGTAGAGTAGAGCATAACAAGGTACTGAAGTATGTGTGTTAGTAGGGCTCCAGTAATGCATGCAAAAGGTTGTGTAAAGAACCACCACAGAGGACAGCGTATGGTGTATAAAGAGTCTTCCACACAGCCCAACACAGGCCTATACATCGAGGTACTATGTAGAGGGCCCATACAGACTGCATCAGGGTACTATGTAGAGGGCCCATACAGACTGCATCAGGGTACTATGTAGAGGACCCATACAGACTGCATCAGGGTACTATGGAGAGGGCCCATACAGACTGCATCAGGGTACTGTGGAGAGGGCCCATACAGACTGCATCAGGGTACTGTGGAGAGGGCCCATACAGACTGCATCAGGGTACTATGTAGAGGGCCCATACAGACTGCATCAGGGTACTATGTAGAGGGCCCATACAGACTGCATCAGGGTACTATGTAGAGGACCCATACAGACTGCATCAGGGTACTATGGAGAGGGCCCATACAGACTGCATCAGGGTACTGTGGAGAGGGCCCATACAGACTGCATCAGGGTACTGTGGAGAGGGCCCATACAGACTGCATCAGGGTACTATGTAGAGGGCCCATACAGACTGCATCAGGGTACTATGTAGAGGGCCCATACAGACTGCATCAGGGTACTATGGAGAGGGCCCATACAGACTGCATCAGGGTACTATGGAGAGGGCCCATACAGACTGCATCAGGGTACTATGTAGAGGGCCCATACAGACTGCATCAGGGTACTGTGGAGAGGGCCCATACAGACTGCATCAAGGTTCTATGGAGAAGGCCCATACAGACTGCATCAGGGTACTATGTAGAGGGCCCATACAGACTGCATCAAGGTTCTATGGAGAAGGCCCATACAGACTGCATCAGGGAACTATGGAGAGGGCCCATACAGACTGCATCAGGGTACTATGTAGAGGGCCCATACAGACTGCATCAGGGTACTATGTAGAGGGCCCATACAGACTGCATCAAGGTTCTATGGAGAAGGCCCATACAGACTGCATCAGGGTACTATGTAGAGGGCCCATACAGACTGCATCAAGGTTCTATGGAGAAGGCCCATACAGACTGCATCAGGGTACTATGTAGAGGGCCCATACAGACTGCATCAGGGTACTGTGGAGAGGGCCCATACAGACTGCATCAGGGTACTATGTAGAGGGCCCATACAGACTGCATCAGGGTACTATGGAGAGGGCCCATACAGACTGCATCAAGGTACTATGTAGAGGGCCCATACAGACTGCATCAGGGTACTGTGGAGAGGGCCCATACAGACTGCATCAAGGTACTATGTAGAGGGCCCATACAGACTGCATCAGGGTACTGTGGAGAGGGCCCATACAGACTGCATCAGGGTACTATGTAGAGGGCCCATACAGACTGCATCAGGGTACTATGTAGAGGGCCCATACAGACTGCATCAGGGTACTATGGAGAGGGCCCATACAGACTGCATCAAGGTACTGTGGAGAGGGCCCATACAGACTGCATCAGGGTACTGTGGAGAGGGCCCATACAGACTGCATCAGGGTACTATGTAGAGGGCCCATACAGACTGCATCAGGGTACTATGGAGAGGGCCCATACAGACTGCATCAGGGTACTGTGGAGAGGGCCCATACAGACTGCATCAGGGTACTATGTAGAGGGCCCATACAGACTGCATCAGGGTACTATGTAGAGGGCCCATACAGACTGCATCAGGGTACTATGTAGAGGGCCCATACAGACTGCATCAGGGTACTATGTAGAGGGCCCATACAGACTGCATCAGGGTACTATGGAGAGGGCCCATACAGACTGCATCAGGGTACTATGTAGAGGGCCCATACAGACTGCATCAGGGTACTATGTAGAGGGCCCATACAGACTGCATCAGGGTACTATGTAGAGGGCCCATACAGACTGCATCAGGGTACTATGTAGAGGGCCCATACAGACTGCATCAGGGTACTATGTAGAGGGCCCATACAGACTGCATCAGGGTACTATGTAGAGGGCCCATACAGACTGCATCAGGGTACTATGGAGAGGGCCCATACAGACTGCATCAGGGTACTATGTAGAGGGCCCATACAGACTGCATCAGGGTACTATGTAGAGGGCCCATACAGACTGCATCAGGGTACTATGTAGAGGGCCCATACAGACTGCATCAGGGTACTATGTAGAGGGCCCATACAGACTGCATCAGGGTACTATGTAGAGGGCCCATACAGACTGCATCAGGGTACTATGGAGAGGGCCCATACAGACTGCATCAGGGTACTATGTAGAGGGCCCATACAGACTGCATCAGGGTACTGTGGAGAGGGCCCATACAGACTGCATCAGGGTACTATGTAGAGGGCCCATACAGACTGCATCAGGGTACTATGGAGAGGGCCCATACAGACTGCATCAGGGTACTGTGGAGAGGGCCCATACAGACTGCATCAGGGTGCTGTGGAGAGGGCCCATACAGACTGCATCAGGGTACTATGTAGAGGGCCCATACAGACTGCATCAGGGTATTATGTAGAGGGCCCATACAGACTGCATCAAGGTACTATGTAGAGGGCCCATACAGACTGCATCAGGGTACTATGTAGAGGGCCCATACAGACTGCATCAGGGTACTATGTAGAGGGCCCATACAGACTGCATCAGAGTACTATGTAGAGGGCCCATACAGACTGCATCAGGGTACTATGTAGAGGGCCCATACAGACTGCATCAGGGTACTATGTAGAGGGCCCATACAGACTGCATCAGGGTACTGTGTAGAGGGCCCATACAGACTGCATCAGGGTGCTATGTAGAGGGCCCATACAGACTGCATCAGGGTACTGTGGAGAGGGCCCATACAGACTGCATCAGGGTACTGTGGAGAGGGCCCATACAGACTGCATCAGGGTACTATGTAGAGGGCCCATACAGACTGCATCAGGGTACTATGTAGAGGGCCCATACAGACTGCATCAGGGTACTGTGGAGAGGGCCCATACAGACTGCATCAGGGTACTGTGGTACTATGGCTGGGTGCTGGCTCTCTGGTGCTCACCGATGTATTTGGCCCTCTCCTCTCTCCTCTCCTTGGCCTGCTTCTGTCGCTGCTCCGAGCTCATCAAGTCTGGAGAACAGGAGAAAACAAATCATTTAGGGGTTAATTCATATTTCATGTTGTTTTTAAGTTAAAAATATGTTAAAAAAGCCGAAGCTGAACGGTGAAATAAACACTGTTCCACTTCAACCCCTGTTTCACCTCTACTGAGAGTGCATGCTGGGAAAATTAGTTTTTCAGGTTTATTTATATAATATGTGCCCCAATGACTAATATATTTGTGAGTGAACCTCCACAACAAAATGTTTGTCTGTCTGTCTGTCTGTCTGTGTCCGTGTCTGTCTGTCTGTCTGTCTGTCTGTCTGTAGCTCTCTGTGCTGTAATGCAACAGGTAGGACTATGGGGACGATCCTACAACCAATCCCATCTTCCAGCCAGCGATCCGTGGCAACAACAGAACCTACCCCCCCCACACCCCCAGTTTTATTTTTCTTTCCCACCAGGTTCCACCTGACGTCCTCACGGCCTTTCAAAGTGTGGCTTGGTCCCAACAGCCATTCTGTACCATCGCTCTAGTCTTGATTCAGCATTGACTTCAACCATCACATTTATTTCAGATGTACCATGTGTGAAACGCATTAGGTGAGGGGGTTAGTGCTGTAATCTGGCTTTTTATCGCCCATTTGGCTTGGTTCCTTACATCTGAATGTGGAATTGTTTCCATGGAAACTGAGATGGGTCGGCAACTGAAGTACTGATGGAGAGTGACGGCCAGCTGTTGAACAGATGCCTATAAGCTACCATAAATGTATATTATATTGTTTCCTCTAATATTAGACCTATTTCTTATTCAGCTATAATTCATCATTCTATACTGAAGGCTACCTTGAAATCAATGGTGTGTTAATATGCATGGATAGCCCATATATCACTGTGCCATCATCATCATTCTTACATATCGGTCTGGCGTCTCCTCTAGCGACACAAGACGCTACAGCTAGCTTGCATAGCGGGCTACAGCTATCCAAATCCCATAGACATGTTGAGGCGTACAGCGCACCCCAGGCTACAGGCTAGCTGCTCCAAGAACACGTAATTGTGCTCCTTACTAATCTTCTATTTTCTAATGACCTCATCCTAACCGTTATATGTCTGCTCCTCCAGGACCAATTGCACTTCTAACCATCCCTGGATGGAGGGATACCCCTTCTGTGTTCTTCTCCCTTTTTTGTGGAGCATGTTGAGCTTCCTTGCCCTTTAGAGTAATATACGCGGTTTGGAAGTGTCTATAGTTGGGTCCGGTCCAAGCCTTTAGAGGCTGGCACTACATTAAGAGCTCTACAAACACAATCGACCTGAATCCACAACGTCACTCTGACTGCCACGCCGATCAGTCACCACAGCTCCCAGTTCACCCGCTGGGTGGCCCTGGCACACCGGCTAACCTTTCTTGGGCTGTGGGCTGGTGTTGGGTGTGGTCGGGGGGCCCTCGGCCCGGGAGGAGGGGTCCGTCTTGGGGCAGGACTCGGAGTTAGGGGAGAGGTCCGTGACAGCCGAGTCGGCCGGGCTCAGCAGGCCCGGGTCGGGGTCCTTTCCCGGGGCCTGCTTCTCGTCCAGGATGTTGGGGTGGCATTCCGGCGCCAAGGGGAGCGCTGGAGGGGGAAGAGGACGATGGGAGGATGTTAATAACAGTAAGGGTAGCACTAGGTGATGAGCAGGCTGTTTGGCCGTTAACACAGTGACTACAGTGACTACAGTGAATACAGTGATTACAGTGATTACAGTATGGACAGTGACTACAGTATGGACAGTGACTACAGTGACTACAGTGACTTCAGTGAATACAGTGACTACAGTGACTACAGTGAATACAGTGACTACAGTGAATACAGTGACTACAGTGACTACAGTGAATACAGTGATTACAGTATGGACAGTGACTACAGTATGGACAGTGATTACAGTGACTACAGTGATTACAGTATGGACAGTGACTACAGTATGGACAGTGATTACAGTGACTACAGTGATTACAGTATGGACAGTGACTACAGTATGGACAGTGATTACAGTGATTACAGTGAATACAGTATGGACAGTCATTACAATGACTACAATATGGAGAGTGAATACAGTGAATACAGTGATTACAGGGACTACAGTGATTACAGTGACTACATTGATAACAGTGATCACAGTGAATTCTGTGAGTCGATTAGATTCAGTGAATTCAGGTACATTTGTCATTAAGGAGCAGGTGGGGGTTATCATCTTTCTCTAGGACGTCTACAGGTAGACTGAGGGCATGTGGGATCGAACCCAGTGCCTTTCAGCTGGGAGTTGAACACCCTAACCGCTGTGCACCGTTCGCTCTGCAGGTCACTACGTCTGCTCGGCCTCGTCCCTGGTAAAGCGGTCGACACCCTATACCTTTGTTAAGGCGATAAACGATTAGAATCAAAACGAACAGCTTGTGTTCATCACGCTGCAACCTTTTGCTCAGAGGTGACAGCCCTCATCGACTTCATTAGGGAAAACACTTAAGAAGGTCCGCATTACTCATCTCATTTACTCACAGCACTCGTTCACACCTACTCAAGCTCTCGAGAAGACAAACACACCAGCGGTCTATAATCGCTGACAATCAAATCGGCTAGCAGTCACAACACAACAGATAAGGGCAGCTCAACAACATAACCAACCCACACATGGGGAAGGTTGTTTTAGGATGTGGTTCAGGAAAGCCACATTTACCTTCCTCCTTCTTCAGAAAACCTAACTTGAAGCCCTGTCATGATGAGCAATGCTAGCAGTCTACAGTCATGGAGCCCAACCCCTAACCCCTTAGCTTCCTTAGATTGTCTTTAAGATTGCTCTGATGAAATACTAGCCGGGCCAGGCAGGGGGAGCAGAGCAGGAGGCTAAAGCTACAGCTAGCGACAGCAGCAGCGCTCCATAACAGACTAATGGAAGAGAGCTAGCTAAGAGGAGCCCATGGGAGTGGATGGCAGAAAATGACAGAGCACCGCTTATCGTGCAGCTAGCTTCAATCGCTAATCACAGGGAGAGAGTTATGGATGAATGAAAGAAAGGAAGAGGGGATATTGAAGGGAGATAAGGGACAGAACATTTAACGTCATGACCTTTTCAGGTAGGTACGCTTACAAGATGGTGGAGTTAGTGGTCTGGAGGTGGAGGGGGGAGTAATGGGCTAAATGCAGGTTGGTGCTCTCCATCACTTGTTGCCCACAAGGTCAAGGCAACCATCTTCCTCTCCCTCTGCCAATGAGGGAGCCAAACTAAGGGTCACATGGCCACCAAACCACATAAATCACAGATCATCGCCGGGCTACTCTCCAAATGCCCTCCCCCCCTTAATTATCA
The DNA here is from genome assembly GCF_949987615.1 of Pollachius pollachius. Lineage (NCBI taxonomy): Eukaryota > Metazoa > Chordata > Actinopteri > Gadiformes > Gadidae > Pollachius > Pollachius pollachius. The sequence continues at coordinate 4,984,669 of NC_136946.1, read as the reverse complement.
CATTGTTTGGCTCGCCACGACAAGAAAGCCCCATACACACACAGTATAGTGGGATCCAATCAGATTCAGCGCTATCGCTAATGCTAGTAATATAATCAAGATTCTGTTTTGTACGCAGAATAACAACAGAATCAACGGCATGAGATTTGTGAGCCGCTGAATGGGACGCCAGATTGTCTTCTCTGGGAGTTGATTGGGGAAACTTTCCATGAGTCAGTTGACCACACGCGATAATAAAAGACCTGGGCTGTATACAGTGGAGGCAAAAGACGCAGCGCTTTGGTGAGCTACTCTGTGAATGGCGAGTTCTGGGCTCCTTAGGCGCTATAGGAGGTTAAACGCAGACCACACTTAGAAATACATGTTGCTATCTTCTTTTATATCGTGCTTGAGTCGGAATCTCCCCCCCCACAGAGTTCATTTACAGCATGAACTTAATGAAGGGAAGTCGGATATCTCACAGTTGAAACTTCCGAGTTGTTTCGAACGCGGTATTATACACCGGTAGGCCACCTTGGTTCTAAATGCGAGCTAGGTGCGGGATTCCCCATTCAGTTCCCCTCAACCAGCAAGGGTTGAGAACCAAGATTGCTGCCAGATTTCCCCGAGGTGAATAAGACACCTCAGGGTCATTTAGCTATTTCCCTCTCCCCGTGGGTTTGGTCCTGTGTTGCGGTGCGATGCAATTAAGTGGTAAGCAGCGTGTTGGGTATGTAGCGCCCGGGTGTGGAGGCTAGCAAAGGCCTCTAACGCCAGGACACTAGAGCAGCAGGAAGGAAGGAGGGACCGAAGAAATACAAACAGAAAGAGAGAAAGAGAAAGAGAAAGAAAAGTAAATAGAACTAAGAAATATTATACACATAGGCAGCACAGTTTAAGCCAATGTCAGTGCTGTCAATGAAGAGTTTGGACACAGAGAGAATATCAACATTTATTTAGATAAAATGTGCCACAATCACTAATACATTTGTCGTCATGGTCTGTCGAGAAATGTCTGTCTGTCTGCCTGTAGCTCTCTGTACAAGAATTATAATGGTTTATTACAAACTATTCGTTATGTTGTTTATGCCGCATTATGGCTTTATGACATCAACAATTTATTACAAGTATTCCCGGCTCAGCCGTCGATATCCAACCCCCACATACCCCCATGTCCTCCAGTGGTACCCCACATCCACAACGATTAGCATAATGGACGGGGAAGCCAGCAGAGATACAAAGGGATGTCGCTGGTGCCTCTCTGCCCCCACCCCCGTCCCCACCCCACCCTCGCCCCGCAGAAAAGGGGCTCACGCGGTCACAATTCAAAGGCTTCCCAGCAGGTGCAAAGCCGACCAAGGGACCCCCTCCCCCATGTGACTAGCTCCAATTAACACAGGGACACAGATTCACCGTCACGTGGTACCCCCTGCCCTACGGTCACCCCCACTAGCCTCATTCCCACCACGCCCCCATCGCAGCCTCCTCCTCCACCCTCACCACCACCGCCATACCATCACCGCCCTCCCATTACCCCTACCACCACCAGCACCACTCCATCCCTAGCTTACCGTCCCTATCACCGCCATCACTATCTTCCCATCAGCTGTACCATCAGCCTCCCTGCACCTCCCCCCGTCACTACACTGCCCTCTCATCAGGGCGGCAGTGGCTCAGGAGGTAGAGCGGGCTGGCTGGTAACCGGAAGGTTGCTGGTTCGATCCCCGGCTCCTCCCGGCGGGGTGTCCCTGAGCGAGACACCTCACCCTGACTGCTCCCGACGAGCCGGCCGTCGCCCCCTGCGCGGTCGACTCCGCCGTCGGTGCGTGGAATGCGTGACTGAATGGTTGCGGACCGCTTTGACTAAAAGCGTCAGCAAAACCCCCTGAATGTAAACGTCGTCACCATGACCACTACCACCTTCCCGTCATCACCTCAACAACCAAACCCACCTCTGTGTAAAAGCACCACCACCACCACCACCATCAACCCCACCTCAGCCCCGACAGTCCCCTCCACCCCTGTAGCCAGCTACTGCTACGTCTCCGGTTTCAGAGCGGCCACAGGGGTTATAAATAGAGCTGGGGGGCAGGGAGGCACTCAGCCATACATGGGACAGGGGGGTCCTCGCCGAGACACCTCGGGACAGGCGCACCAGGGGCAGCCGTCCAGACAGGACGGACCTGGGGGGGTTCATCGACTGGACGGGGGCGAGCCGAGTCTCACCACCTCGTGCTCTTTACTGGAGTCTGACTGGCCCTGCCCCTTACTGAGTCACTCACCCAGTCCAGAGCTGATTTACTGTTGGTGTTCACTCCCCTGCTTCTAGCGTTGATTAACGGTTAGGGTTTGTGTACGGGAAGCGAGGAGTTTGGTCGCTGATAAGAAATGGAATGAGAATCTGTAATATGGTCGATGAGCTCAGAGCCAGTGCATACGTGACCTACATTTCCTGTCAGGGATTAATAAAGTAGATCTGATCATCATATCTCGCGTAGCGCGGTCGTTTCTAACTTGTTTACCATCCGATGTGTTTCGGTTGCCGAAGCAGCCGGTAGATCTTCTACACGGTTCTACCGAGACAGAACCATCACCCTCGTTCCTGCTGACCCTTAACCCCCGCTTCCTGTAGGTAGAACTAACAAGCGACCCCTGCAGGGTCGAAGGTCGTGGATCCAATTGAGATTGGTTCCATCACGGTGGTGATCTTGTCTTTGGTGTTTTGTTCGTAATGAGGTGAGCTGAGCCATAAAGAACATCATGAGGTGTTAAATATGTTTGTGTGTGTGTGTGTGTGTGTGTGTGTCTGTCTGTCTGTCTGTCTGTCTGTCTGTCTGTCTGTCTGTCTGTCTGTCTGTCTGTCTGTCTGTCTGTCTGTCTGTCTGTCTGTGCATGTTAGTGAAAGAGTGGGATCCATGTTGCACAAACAATAAATTCTGTGCGTATTTGCAATTGTGTGACTATGCACAGGCAGGCGCATGCTGTGGAGATTCCTCCAATGAGGGGCAATGCATGGTGTGCATTTAATATTTAATTTGCACACAAATTGCAAAATCCTGTCTTGAAATTCTAAATATATTCCCATTCTATTTTTGTACAGTATAGCTGTTCCTAGTTCCCTTTTCTGTCTTTATACCTACATCCCTCATTGTGTATGCTTTTGTAGTTAATGTGAATTGCTGCCACAACACATTTACCTATACATATTGAAGTACTATCTATCTATCCATCCATCCATCATCTATTGTCCCTTGTCTGTCTATCTTATATCTATCATCCATCTATCCATCTATCTATCTATCTATCTATCTATCTATCTATCTATCTATCTATCTATCTATCTATCTATCTATCTATCTATCTATCTATCTATCTATCTATCTATCATATATCTATCTCTGTATCTATCTGTCTATCTGTCTACCACTCTCAGTTGCCCATATGAATGTGTGTGGGTGTGTGCATCAGTCTAACTGTGTCATCTGTGGTAGATTGTAAAGATATGGGTCAGGCCAACCTCCGGAATCTCAGGCATGTGTGTGTTCCTCGCGTGTGTGGCAGTGTGTGTGTGTGTGTGCCTGTTCTTTTATCTATGCATGTGTGTGCCTGTCAGCCACAGGGCCCATCCAGCATACGAGAGAAGACGACTCGAGGGACGTATGGCGTGTTGACACACAGAATAAAGATCATGTAACTCGTAGGAGGAGGAGGACAGTCACTTGTTTTACCTCCTGATCGACCGATCGCAGGAACACTGCTGTTAGGGTAAAGGGCTAGCGATTGGAGAGGTTAAATCGTTGTTAAAATATCTCTGTTGATCGGACACCACCGACCAACGTCACTCTCAACTAACATAACATAAAATGACAGACAGGGAGCTTTTCACAGAACTATGTTACTGTACACAGCTCAGTTTTGCAGTGGAGACCTGATGACAGTCAGGCTTTGGGTCTCAGGCATTTTGGATGCATACCCTGAGACTCATAATTGTTTTAGAGCCTGTGAAATCTGACAGCTTTTTGGGATTCTCCCAGTGGCTGAGGAGAACGGATAAAGTAGTGATTTGGGTGTTTGACTCCAAGAAAGGCACTTGGTTCGATCCCCGAATGTCCACAGCTTTTAATCATTTTGGATGTAGACGCCCCTAACCTCAAAGGACAAGTATCTGAGTTCAGTCGCTTTGGATGCAAGCGCCTAATTAAAAGACTAGTAATAGTAAAAAGGAAAGAATGTCCAACAGTCACACACTTCCTGCTGAGTCTCTTTTTATAGCAGGAGTGACCCTTGTTTTGCCCTAATTCACTTCCTGTTTTTTTAATAAATGCATTTAGGATTTGGGGTGGGGGAGGCGGTTTGGATATCCACGCCTGTGGAGTCAAGTCGGAAGTCCGGTCTTCCCGCCTGAGCTTCCTCTTGCCAGGAGGAAACACCCTACCTAGCCCTGCCCCTGGGAGAGGCAGAGGACGGAGGACATTCCCGCCCCCCTGTGGAGCGGACAACAGGAACGCCGGCCCTCCTCCCCACTACAACAACACGGCTCGGGTCCCAGGGAGGGCGTCTGTCTGTGCAGCTGCAGCCCTGAGACGGAGCCTCTCTCTGGGGTGGGCTTCCTCTCGCCCCTCAGTAACCCCCCCAGGAATGATGGGGATCCATGATGAGGAGCTGGTGTGGTTCTAGTCAGCCTGCCCTGCAGTGTTTCACTCCTCTCTTTTTATTATACTGCCGTTTTATAATTATATGTAAATAAGAATAACACTGCTTACAATGCTAATGATGATGATAAAAGTGCAGGTAATGTCCGTAATAATGATGGTCATGGCGCCGATCATTGTAATTATAATAATTCCTGTCATTTGAATGATAATAATAGCCTATCATAATATAATGACTTTGGTAAACGTTGGTGAATGACTTTAGGTGTTTACAATTGGCCTTATGTCACACACTCTCTTTAAGATGTCATCAACTCTTTACGCTGTAGCCTTGACCCGGTGGCCGTTTGAAAACAGATCCTGGATCTGAAGTCCTCAACACACCTGGTCCAACAAAGGTTCCAATACCTTCTTTTTTTTGGTGCATGCAACATAAAGTCTGCTCGCTGTGGAATGCTCGAAAATGAGACAAAATGGAGGCCGGGCGAGACCACCTGGCCTCATGTAAGCTTTGAAGTGAAACATGAAGAGCAGGAAAGCAACCGATGAACCCTGAACCCTCACCACGACACCGCAGAAGACGACACCAGCAGAAGGTACCAGCTGGGTCTGGAGGTGAGAGACGGCACGCTGATCACTGTCAGGACCCACCGCCGCGCTAAGGGGAGATATGCTAATGCTAACGGTAAGGGGTCCCTACCACTGGCGCTCTTCAGGAAGGAAGGCTAGCCAGAGTGCTAAGGGGGAAGCTATTGTATACCGGGGCCTTTACACTAGCGCTCTACAACAGCGATGCTAGCACCAGGACACAAGTCGCTACTAGGTCTTAATCGAATTCAAACCGATATCGCAATGTAATAGAACACGATTTGCAAATCACAAAGCCTGCCAAAAAAAATAAATAAAAAAAATGTATTATGGGGTTGGGGGGGTTGTTACCATTACTGACTGGAGATCAGTAAGATGCGTATTTATTTTTCCTTTATAATCCAATAGTTAAATAAAGATGTTATAATATCAAATCACGCATCAATTCATCTCAACATATAGGCCTGGGCTAAAGTAAAGAGCATCTTTTCAATCATCCGTCTAGCCCAAACACACACGACTGACTAACTGAAACTTAAAGATCCTCTTTGTGTGGAAAACTTAAACTGACTCATCCCCTCATCCCCATTTGACAAGTCATTCACCATTCGTCATTTCCTGGCAATACAATGCTGTGAAAAAGCAGAACAGCCATGGAGCAAAACACAAGACGACGTTATTGGCATCTGATATGATAGCTCGATATAACGGGCTTCTGAGTCCTCATACTGCCAGGAATAACAGTCTGCTGCTCTCTGGGAAATGATGTGTGCCCGACAGGTTACTACAGTTCTTCATAACTGGGTTACCCAGTCACACATATATGGAAAAGACAAGAGCCCCCCCATTAATTATTAAATGGGTCATTAATAATTCAGCCCCTCCCCCTAGTCTCTAATCTATGTACACACATGTTCGCACGCACAGACACAGACACACACACAGACGCACACGAACACTCACACGCATACACAGATACACAACCATGCATACGCATACACACACACACCTAAACACACATTCATACAGATACATACAGAAACACACGCACACACACACACACAAAGATACCCACACACACACACACACACACACACACACACGAAGGCTTGGTCTGAAAGGAGTCGGTGAACAAAATGAGAGGTTTGGGCGCGCTTTTACGCGTCCGCTGCAGTTTAGGCAAGAGAAACTAGATGGGAAGAAAATAAACCCGGAGAGGTTGTTGTTGTGACTGCTCCGTCGCCATGGAGACGAGAACCTGGAGCCATGATCTCAGAGAGGGTGACGCCGCCGCCTGAGAAGAGCCGTTTTACGCCCGAAGATGGACTTCCTCAGGAAGTACTAGGGCCCCGTGTCAAGAACCAAGAGACAACACACCCTAGAGACACACACACTAGAGCTCCCGCACGCTTGGCTCAAACACACACTAGAGTCACACACAATTGAAGCCCACACATCCGACGCACAAACACTACATTCACACACTAGAGACACACATACACTAGTCACACACTAGACACACACACTAGACTCAAACACATTAGTCACAAACACTAGAATCACACACGCTAGAGACACACACGACACACACATACAATAGACACACACACACTAGACTCACACACACACATTAGAGTCACACACACTAGCCTCACACACACATAAGAGTCACACACAATAGAGTCACACACACACACACACACACTAGACTCACACATGCGAACGCCGAGGACAAACTAGGCCGGACACCGAGAACAAAGTAGCACTATATAAATTCCAATGGGATGACCTCATCCCTCTCTCTCCCTCGCTCTCTCTCTGTCTCTCTCTCGCTCTCTGTCTCCCCCCCCCCCCCCCCCCAACATCTCCACAAAGACACTCCTTGAATCGCTCACACCAACACACAGACTCAGGCCCGGTTTCTCAGCTGTTGATCCAGTGAACCCTTATCCCATCGCCTCACACAGGCTCTCCCGCCGGGCCAGGTCTGCAGGGTTGGTAGAGCATCCCTCACCATAACAGCCTCAAAGGGCTTCACAGGCCCACGTTTAGCCTGGAATTAGTCCCCAGCACCCCCTCATCCAAACCCTTAAAGCCCCCTTCAACCAAGGGGGCAAGGAAAGGCTCTTGAACTCCTGCAAGGAGGGCTGGAGAGATCTTGAGGAGGAAGGGAGGGATAGAGGGCCGGTAGGATAGCTAGGAGTGGCCGGGAGAAAGGACACAATAGCAGGGTTAACAATGACTCTTAGGGTTGTCAAAACAAGTCGAGAATTCCTCCTGCGAAGGAAAATAGGAAAAGCTTGTAAAACGCAGACGAATGAGCACCGGGTTTGCACGGCATTTCAACAGAACAATAAGCCACGCCGGCGAGTCAGAACCGGTGCCTGTCGCTTTAAGAGAAGGAATGGGAAAGAGCAGAGCAGCGGAGATAAACAGCTTTCTGCTGGGGAGAGGCCCAGAGTCTGCTGGCCACAGACCACAGCCTCAGGCCGGCCCCCTCACCAGTGGACTGAGGCTGCAGCTCCACTCTGGAGGGGAAGCCTCAGGGCTGAGGCTCCCCTCGACTTGATCAAGACTCCACAGTGTCACGGCTCAATAGATGCAACGCAATTACGATGAAAACAATTGCGTTACGTTGCGGTCGGAGTGTTTTTTAAGATAGAGCAAGAGATGGAATAGCAGCTCGGTGCGGGAGAGTGGTGTTGGGAGTGTCCCGTTGGAAAGGTTCTTGGTTCGAAACCCCACTGCCCGCTGTCTACCTGTAGGCATCTATGAGCGACATGTCTCTACCCCCTACCTGCTCCTTTTACATGAAGCTGAAATTCCCTGGGGGTCGCTGAAAACATGGGTGTGTGTCCCAACAGGTCTGTCCCTCTCTTCTCCAACTCACTCTCTTGACAAATTGTTACCACTTCCTGCCTATCTAACCGCACACAAAAAGCCCACGAAAGTATACCTAAGAATCATCAAAGGAGGAGGAGATAGAGCGGGTTGACTGGTAACCGGAAGGTTGCTAGTTCGATCCCCGGCTCCTTCTAGCTGAGTTTCGAGGTTCTTCCTGAGAAAGACACCTCACTCTGACTGCTCCCGAAGAGCTGAATGTCGCCCTGAGTGTTTGATTCCGCCGTCGGTGTGTGAATGTGTGACTGAATGGTTGAAAGTTGCTTTGGATAAAAGAGTCAGCAAAATCCCCTAAATGTAAATGTAAATGTAAAATGTATACGTTAAGAGGGCTCCGTGTCGGAGCGTTCGCCGGCGTCGTTGGCGTTGTGGGAAGGACACCGTGCCGCCCCTGGTGAACCCGGGATTCTCAGAGCTCCCGTCGTCAGACTGCACTGGGAGCAGCTGTCGGCCGCGCTCTTGTTTTGGACTCGAGAAGTAGGGCATGACCATCACTCGCTGAGTAATGTGGGTCCGGCCCCGCTCAGAGCCCGCGGAGGGAGAGAGAGAGAGAGAGAGAGGGAGGTCCACTCGTATAAGACGTAGAGAGAGAGCACCGTCATCGCTCTTACTCCCTCTCTACCCTGAAGTGGGGGACCACCGTCGGTGTGTTCAGGGTTTTCTGGGGGTCCACGTCATCTTGGAGACGTTTCAAGTTGAGCCAGCTCCAGCCGAAATCCAAACAAAAACACCAAAAAGCTTAACACAAAGACCCCGGCCCGATCAACTTGGCTGTTGTTCCAGCAAACTTCATCCCCTCGCCTCGCAGACTCCTGATCCACATCAAGTCCAAGTTCTTTGTTCAGCCCTCCATCAAACTGCAAACCAAAGTCCCAACGTTTAAGTACTCAAGAACTCTGAATCCAAAATAAAAACCCAGGGCCCAGTTCTCTCTCTCCGTGGTACTGCTCTATGTTCTGTGTCCTGAGCCGACTGAAGGTCACATCTCATGCTATAAAAGGGATTAGTTGCAGAGGTTAAATCCCATTTGTTAAGGCTGCATGAATAGACCTTGACAAATGGGATTGTTAAATGAAATAGAACGACCTTATTTGACCAATAGATACGAACATGTTTGCGTTTGTTTCGTATCTATTTGTCAATTAAGGAGGTTATTATGTCATTTAATGAAGAACACATATTGCTTTCAGCCAAGGTTGCAATGGCTGCGGTTGTGATGTAAAGCACGACGCTAACGTTCTACTTGGATGAGTTTGACTGGAGTAAGTTTCACGGAATAACGGGGGCAGGCCGGGGGCTACGGACCAGCGCGTTGAAGAGGACCGCGGTCACCCAGACAGCATATGACTCAGTCCTGATCATCAAAAACATCTCAAAACACATCTCTCACTGAAAGGGAAAACTGTTCTCCACTGAGCCCTCATGAGGTTCCGACAAATGACTTCCAGGAACACACACACACACAGGAAGTGACTTCACACTCACCCCTGACCTCTGAATACTTGTGTCGAAAGAAACAATGGACTCCCGAACCTCAAAGAAGGTTTGGTTTCTGAAAGCAGAGGATAGGGGTTGGAAAATGTATGGGGTGTTACACGTACGGCTCTGGTATTCTGCCCTGGTTGGAACAATGACTTCATGCCCTCTATTGTGGTGAGAATAGGTGGTATATGAGACCATGTCCCCACTTCTGTATGTCTTTACTTTAGCATTTACTTTAGTGTCTATTTTTGCTTTCATCAGTACTTTGTTTTTTTTTGTATCTTATCCTGTGTTTTCCACTGCTGCTGGGCTGCTGGGCTCTTGGAACAAAGGAATATCCTCTCTGTGGGATTATTAACGTTGTTATTAATAAAGTTGTTACCTTCCCCGGGTTAAAATGTGTAAACTCATCTTTTCCCTCCGCTTTATCTTCCGTACCCACTAAGCCTGTGTTTCACCCCCCCAAAATCAGCGAGGGTGATTCAGCCATCATGGTTCAGCGTTCTGCTCATGAACCATGGAATGAGATTTCGCTGTTTCGATGTCAGCTGTCGCACACAAACACGTGCGGCCACCAGGCGGTAAAGTCTTGGCGTTCATCCGGCGGCGTGTAGACTTATCGACGAGCAAGCAGCGACAGAGCGACACGCAAACCCTGGTCAGGCGATCCAGACGTCATCCTACCCATGCAGAACTAATCATTGGACTGGTCCAACAGCTGCTGATGGAGGGGTGGGGGGGGGGGGGTTACAGAATAAAAAAGAAACTGGGAAACGGAGAGAAAGGGGCAGGATAGCCTTGTGGTGACATCGGGTTTTCCACTCCCAGCCCGAAGGATACTGGGCTCCAGTCCCGATTTCCGAAGCCTGACATGCAGACCTGAATAGGACCTGGACCCCTGACTGCTCCACAGTGACGTCTGAACTCACTGTGAGGGGCTTTGGATAAAAGGATCGGCTACACGCTAGGAAATAGAGTTAGCAACTATATTATTGTATACAAGCACTATCATCGGTGTGTGTGTGTGTGTGTGTGTGTGTGTGTGTGTGTGTTTGTGTGTGTGTGTGTGTGTGTATTTGTTTGTCTGTCTGTGTGTGTATGTGTATGTGTATTTGTCTGTCTGTCTGTCTGTCTGTCTGTCTGTCTGTCTGTCTGTCTGTGTGTGTGTGTGTGTCTGTGTCTGTGTGTCTGTGTGCGTGTGTGTGTGTGTGTTCATAAGTGTATTTGTTTGTCTGTCTGTGTGTGTGTGTGTGTGTGTGTGTGTGTGTGTGTGTGTGTGTGTGTGTGTGTGTGTGTGTGTGAGTGTGTGAGTGTGTGTGTGTCTGTGTGCGTCCGTGCGTGTGTGTGTGTGTTTCTGAACATTGATAGGATCGGGATCGTTCCTGTAACAATGGGGTCTTGTAGGACAGGTTGGAGATCCAGAGATACTTGAGGTCTCGCCGTCTGCTTATCGCAGCCCGAGAGCCGGCTGGGACTGGCTGACACCCAGACGCCTGCACACGCCCACATCTGCCCTCTAATATTAGAACATCTGGTCCTGTGACTAAGGTGCTGTGTGTGTGTGTTGAACGGTGCGTGTGCGTGTGTGTGTGTGTTTGTGTGTTTGTGTGTCTGTTTGTGTGTGTGGGGGTCTGTGTGTCGGTATGTGTGTGTGTGTGTTGAAGGGTTTTTTTGTCTGTGTGTGTCTGTGTGTGTGTGTGTGTGTGTATGTGTGTGTGTGTGTGTGGTGTTTAAAAAAGAAAATGGTTTACAGCACACACACTCACAGTGACACAGACACACACATTGTGCACAGAAACAAACAAACAAACAAACGCGGATCTCTTCAAAGTGGAGGAATGAAGCCTACATCTGCCAGTGATTCCACGAAGGTCAAAACAACCAGTAAACAGAAGACACCCAGCACATTCAAGATTCAAGATTCAAGAAAACTTTATT
>NC_136946.1:4940629-4968129 GCF_949987615.1 Pollachius pollachius | reverse complement strand
GATTCGCGGTTGAGAAGACGGGTTGTTCGCCTCTGCATTGATGAAGAGCTGCGGCAAGCAGCCCCCAGTGTTCCTCTCCTCTCCTCCCCCATCGACAGGAGCAGAGGCCAGGGGGAGACTGCTATAGAAGTCACCTTCTGACGACGACAACACGCGAGAAGAGACAATAAAGCACACACACACACTCATGTTTTTAATGGAAATCGGGTTTGTGTGGAGGTTGTCACGTTGTGCGCCAGTGGTCCTGCCAACATGGCCGGATTCATCCCAGTACTTAGGGACAGAGGGTGGCTGCTGGTGGGGCTTAATGCATAGCTTTAGATCTCTCTCTCTGTCTCCCTCCCTCTCTCTCTCTCTCTCTCTCTCTCTCTCTCTCTCTCTCTCTGCGTGTTGTTGTTTGGCTGGGATGTTTGCGTGGGTTGTTTGGCTATTTCTCAGAGACCAAGATGTGTGCTATAATAAACCCCGGCGGATCTCAGATTTCATGTGTGTATGCCGTGTTCGCCACAGCCTACTGACTAACACCTTGGCTCTCCCCCCATACGACAGAGAGGACCGCGGTAACGGAGAGAGCACCCTGGGACCCGGAGATATCTGGTTCAGACCCCTGGCTAGGGACTAGAAGGACAGCGGTATGGACAGAGGACACCGGTTGTCAACACATACATACAAAAAAAACGAACAAGCAGACGGTTTCTCTCGTTTGACGTCAGGCTTCATTCATCAGCCTATAGGAGGACACAGCTGGCGCAAAGATGCCCAATCCAGATGCCAGATTGCATACAGTATGATCGTATATCAATCAATATCCTACATCTCGGGGTAACATTGGGTCATTTACAGAACACATGATGTGTCGTTTCACAATGTCATGGAAGACACGTCAGCAGTGGATGTGTTGGATTCCCAAGCCCAGTCTAATGTGACCCATCTGGGCTGAGATCGGCTGATACCAACACCATCCTCCTACCACCGGAGCCCCCCACCGCTGACCCGTTCAGCCTCCATCATCCCACTACTCACATTTCTCTGTCAGCCTCAGTTTCTCCTCGAAATCATTCCCGAGCTCCTTATAATCCATGTTTGTGTGTTCGGGCAGTGAGTCTCAGTCCCGTTCCCTCGCTGTCATTCCTCAGAGCCGACGCACAGGAGATGAAACTCCCGCTGCAGCAACACGCCCTCTGGAGATCCCACCGGGAGCCGGGTGAAAATGAGGTAAAAGATAAGAAATATAGAAGTCCGGGGTTAGGAAAAAACAAAAAGGAGGCAGGCCAGATGAGATACGTGTCGTGGTGGTCAGCGGACACGGTGTCAAACGGCCTGTGAGCAGCCGGCCAGTGACTGAGGAGACGGAGAGTGGATCCAGACTGGGAGCAGGGAGGAGTGTTGCCAGATTGGGCCAGAGATTCCGCCCAATCTGGCTACAGCGCGCTGCAGCAAGGGTTTGGCGGGATTACTGGCTCAATCTGGCAACACTGGCAGGGAGGGACAACCCCGCTGCGTCCGGACCGTGCCATCTTTTTGGGGAAAATTGTAGAAAAATGCAGCAACTCCACGGAAGTTTATAGTAGATACCGAGTAAAGTGCGCACTTTTGGCGTCAAAGGCGTGTTAGTTTGAGTTTGATTGTTATGGGGGGATGGTGATGTATTGTGCTAAAGACTGTTTGTAATAGGAGAGTCTGGTGATAGTGAATGGTAGAATCCGTCAGGGTCCTCAACTCTGTGCTACTTATTTAGTTGGCAGTAAAAGTTAGACCTGCGGGCGTTTCACATGCATACGCGTCGGCGTAATTACGAATGCAATTAACTTAGAATGGACTGTTCCAATTATTTATTTATTTATTTTAAAAGTTGTGACTCAAGTGCCATATTGCATACAGTCTCTTAAACCATAGTCACAGAGAAAAGACCCCCGGTATTAATTTGCTATTATAGGCAATTATATTTGATAATAATAAGGTATGATATGGGTGTATGGTGGTGATAACCATATGCATAAATAATAAACAAAAAAAGTATACTGAAACAGCCAAATATTAACCCGATCCGTTACTCTTACTAATAGTAATATGTTAAGGGATCAGAATATATTAATTTAAATTATCTCCTAGATGCATGCATCTATTTAAAATAAAAAATAATAGATGCACTCTATTATATATGTAGCTATATCCATCAGTTAAGTAGGCCATGAGTGTCTCACCATGCATCTACGTATGTACTGACTGGTTATGATAACCGAGGTGGGGGATTGTGGGGTAATCAATGAGTGAATCGCCCTTACAGAGGTTCACTCTTTCACTCATTCTTTTATTAAATGTTTTGAAAGACATAAACACACACACATTCATGCACACACACACACATCATTATATATTGGCCTATATGTATATATGTATATATGTATATATATATATATATATATATATATATATATATATATATATATATATATATATATATATATATATATATATATATATATATTGTCCACCAAATTAAACAATTTACAACTTAAGTTTTGACAACGCTGGGTTTGAAAACAGGTCACCATTGCCTCCAACCGCTGCAGTTACACAACAGAGATGTCAGACTGGGCCAGAAGTGCTGCATAACTGTTGGGTTTCTGTGGAAATCGTTCATAATAAGGATAACTCGGTATTACTGAGTTTACGCAACACTTTGATTCACCACAATCCCTCCCATTCACCACTCTTATCTACGAGCGATCAATAAAGACACTTACTGTGCTCGTTATGACGATATCAGAGCGATGATGACGCCACATGGAGAAACTGATCTGCCCCCTCCGGCTATGACCCTAGACTCTGACTACCCCCCACCCCGCCCCCCTCCCTCTCTCACACCACCTTCCCCCCTACCTCCCCCCGGGCCATCTATTTATATTACCAACGATATGACTTTGCTTTCCGCAGAACTTAGATCTTGAACCTGAGAGAAGGACAGCCCTTCTCTGATCTGGTTCACATACTAAGCATTCAACCATAGTTATTCATATTATTTAACGGTGTACATAAGAAAAATACGCAGGTTTGTAGCTTTGAATGCTTGTACTTGTTTTACTGTGTGTATCATGTTACCAGTCTGAGAATTTCATAGCATCATCGAAATTTTCATTCATTCATTTATTATTTCGATTTTCATTTCACTGTATACTTAAGTTGACAAATGAAACTCTGGAATCTTGAATCTAACTGTCAGAGTCTTTAACGCATCCATTACAAATAAAAGTCAGAACCAATGAACCACTGCACCCATGTAGTAGGGACCCCAGAGATAGCCTCCCTCTTGGCTACTGACCCTCAGGTAAAATCAGGTAAACATCCCCTTATACGTCTAACCCTACCAAAAACGAGCGACCTTTACTTTGAATTTGAGATCTCTCTTTAAGTGATTTTTGTCGTGCTACAGTTCTGGTTGTTACATTTTGTGTTGACTATAACGACTAATGAATACTTCTTCGTCGTCTGCAGCCAGTGGGCCCAGTCAAACCACACACAGACTCCAGTCTGCATCCCTCTAATCTTAAGACAAAGAGCTACCTAAACACCACCTCCTTTGGGGGGCACTGTCCCAACTCGTCTTCCCTCGCTGTCTGATCTCAGTGCTCAGAAGGCACCGCCGTTAAACCACAGAGGTATGCATCTGTAGACAGTGCCCCCCCCCGCTGTCGAAGCACCCACACCACCAGAATCCCAGTGCAACTACACCCAAAAGTCCCCCGTCAACGGTTGGCGGTAACACGGCTAGCCTGCTTCTTGTTCTTCTGTGCTTCTGTGTAAAACATTCTCAAACAAAAAACAATCTAAAACCTACTTTTTGGGGGTTTTGGCTATCATTTTGAGGGATTGACTCAAACACAATTAAATACACCTCTGAAATGTGATTCAGTTATAGATTGTTTTATATTTTAAGTCGTTTGAACGAAAAGCGCCACACAGACAAAGTTTTACAGCTCAGTCCAGACCCCACCACCACACCCTAAAACCCATCTCCGTGTGACTTCCCCTGAACCTGGTACAGATTACAACAAGACAAAGCGAACTTCCATTTTATCCAAACTGCCGACGAGCCGAAACACCCTCTCGACTCCCTGCTCTCTCGGTAAATGACCCAAATAAACAATGGCGTGGGATTTTCCAGGGCGCATCATTAGCAGAGGATTCTTCTAAGCAGTCACACTCTTTATATATCCTCAGCTGCCGCAGTGTGGGAGCGGAGCTGTGGCAGTTGCTGCCGCATGGAGCTCCAGGAACGTCCAGAGCAGGCTTTAATGAACAGACCCAGCCACCACTGACCTCTGAAGGGCGGAGGACGACGGGCTCCACAGCACCTGAGCCACCCACAGACGACCTGGTTTATGGTGATGTTTAAATTTTAGTGGGCAGAAGCGTGTCTCATCGGACCTGTTGAGCGCTAACGAAATACCAGTGGCAGTAGTTTGTGAATGACATGCTAGTCGTAGGGGGCAGGATGATCTAGTGGTTTAGGGTTCAGAAGGTTCTGGGTTCGAACCCCCTTATCCTAAGGCTACCTGGAGGCATCCTTGAGCAAGAGGCCTAAATGCCATCTGCTTATATTTGCATGCATAAAATCACTGAAACTTACGCTGGATAAAGTAGCCTGCTAAATGATTTTATGCTACGCTTATGAATCGCAAATCATAATACAATGTAATTGACCAACCATGTCGTTCATTAATGACAAACTAAACATTGGAGACAGCTGCTCTAGTCACATGCGTGGGCCATTTACTGTGATTACAATGGGTCATATAGCACGAAACGGAGCGAGCATGCCCTGGACTTGAGCCAAGCTCTGCCCCGTGATGGCAGATGATTCCATCTGTGATTTGGGTTCAGCTCTCCCCCCAGCCACGCACATGGTTCACATACGCCGTCACCAACCGTACCCCGGCTCTCGTCCCTGGCAGTTGGCATGGCTGTGTCACCTCCGAGCTCTCAGCTGTTGCCGTGGGGCTGGATATCGGTGACAGCGGCAACAGTTGCCAGGGAACGGCAAAAACAGTTGCCAGGGACCACAGTGTCTGCTATGACAATCTGAAGTCGGGTTGATCGACGTTTTCGTCTGATTTGGAAAACCCGGAGAACCTTATGGAATCTATAGATCTATGGAATATATACATTTATATATTTATTGGGTTATGTGTATTATATATTAGTTATTGAGGCTTTATAAAGACTCAATATATGGGACTATATATATATAAATATATATTTGTTCTTTAAGATTTATAAAGGTGGGAAGCATTATATAAAACATTGTTCAGTAAACTAGTTAAATATCCTCCTCAGACCATTCTCAAAATACAATTCTATATCAATGACCTCATCCTGTCGTCAAATAATTTGACAGTGAAATAAGCGTTTGCCTTTGTTTATTTTTCTAAAAACCAATGCGTCAGGACGTACAGAATACGGAGCATGTCCGGAACGTCGCCTTACGGTACACTATTAATACGCACCATGTGGTGCGTCTGTGTGCGGGATGTGCGTGAATGCCTCCGTATGCGAGAGATGTGACAACACGAACGGAGACTCCACAGAACACATGTCCACAGATTCAGGGTCTTTACACGGGATTCCAGATCTTGGGGTTGTACAAAAACGACTTCTTTGATAACTTCTGCGGTTCGTAATAACCTGGAAGAAACAAGACAGCAAGATGAATCAAATGTATTTTCATGAATATATGAATACTGATAGTTATACGACTAAGTCAAACGTAAGTCAAAAGGCTGGGGGAAGATTAAAGTGTAGAATTGCTCAAACGATATTTTAAAAAACCCTGCTATTGTACACTGGAACAGGCCAGTGACCAAACACTGAATTACACAGTGGCTATGATCTAACATATTTATCAATCTTCAGCTTTGCACTCTCCGCACATTTACTATTCAGTCATTCAGCTTCTTATCCTTGATTCAGACCCAGATCAATAAGGAGCAGGTAGGGGGGAGGGCATCATGCTCTAGTCTGCCCACAGGTTAGACTGCAGACATCTTGGATCTCACTCAGTACGTGGCTGGGTGTGAAACACCTGGACCACTACACTACCTTCCAACCCCCTCAGACACCTCTGAAGACCGTAGTACAGTATAGTACAGTGTAGTACAGTAGAGTACAGTACAGTATAATACAGTACAGTACAGTATAGTACAGAACAGTATAGTACAGTACAGTATAGTACAGTACAGTACAGTATAATACAGTACAGTATAGTATAGTACAGTATAGTACAGTATAATACAGTATAATACAGTACAGTTTAGTACAGTACAGTATAGCACAGTACAGTATAATACAGTATAATACAGTACAGTACAGTATAGTACAGTATAATACAGTACAGTACAGTATAATACAGTACAGTATAATACAGTACAGTACAGTACAGTACAGTACAGCCCTGAGCTGAAGCCAGCCTCTAGTGGCGGTCTCTGTACCTGGGCCCGGCCCGGCCTGGGTGGCCCTTCCCTCCTGCGGACTGCGCCGGGTCTCCGAGAGGAAGGCCGCTGTGGACCCGGGGTGCCTGGAGGGGCCCTCGTAGTCCACCAGGTCATACTGACCCGGACCGGGGTAGGCCGGGCCCTTGGGAACCAACCGGGCGGGCCTGGCCATCACCAGGACCTTTCTCCTCCTGGGGAGGCAGGTGGAGGAGTCAACGCTTGAACTATTATTAAATATGTACTTAATATTAATTATATACATGAATATAAATGATAAAACACAATTTTGTCATTTGTTACATTGACACTACGTTCTGTAATTCAGCAGGTAGGTCATTAAGGAGCAGGTAGGTGCCAGGAAATCTTGCTCAAGGATGCCTATAGATACGTGTACATTGGGGATCGTACCCAGAACCTTTCAGCTGGGAGTCAAACACCCACAGTGGGAGTCACGTCAACATACTCCCCACTTTCATGTCAGTGTAAATCTTTAGACACAATCTAATCCAAAGAAAGGATATTCTGTACTCTGTCGCCGGACAGGATGTAGCCGAAATGTTCCGGGTTCAATCCCCAACACCCGCAGTCTGTGATAAAGTGTAGTCAGACTCACAGCAGGGTGGGTTTCCTCGAGGGGTCCGGAGTGTGGTGGAGGTTGTAGGCCCCAGGACCCGGAACCCGGTGATCCACCTGAGCTGGGAACCGGGAGGACTTGGATTTGAACGAAGACATGGCGCCTCTCGGGCTGTTCTGGGTCACAGTGCAGCCGACCTGGTAGTGGCCTGGGAAGGCAGTCAGAAGAGGCTTCAAAATGAAATGCTAAGTGCTATGGACTCTGAAATATTGAGAGAGTGGGATGCCTACATGGGGATGGGAGGTTTGGGTTGATGGCCAAACTACAACGTTTGGTTTTGGAGAGAAAAGTAGAGGAGCCCTTTGACTGGAAGCTTCCACCAGGATGGCCACAAGATACCTAAAAATATTGACAAAACGCCGTAAGATAATATAAATTCAATCCAGAAATCTTTGCTTGGACTTGTATAAAACAGGATGCAACATACATTGAGAATTAACCTCAATGAACTAGTGTTCCTAATAATGTTTTGAAGGAGAACTAGTATAAAAATCAAACAACGTATACAAAATATTTAAATTAATATAAATCAATATAAATGTCTGCTGCGCTCTACAGTTTGTTCCTTCGTATTATCTAATTAAAGTTTTAACAAAGAGAAACGGTCTACACCATATATTCCTGTGTACAGTCCCATGGTCTTCCTTCAAGAGGTCAGGACCCCCTCCCACAGGAGAGCCGGGGTGCTTGGAGCCGAAGCCCACCCACGTACATGGTACTGATCTGGGCCTGGTGTTCTGAACTTGGGCCCCAGCACTGGGACCGCCACCGGGGCTCTGAAGGCCCGGGAGAACCCCCGTCCGAAGCTGTGCCTGGCGATCGCGGAGGACTGCAGGTTGTAGGAGTCGGGGCCGGGGAGGCCTCTCTTGTGGTGGCGGGGGGCTCTGGGGACCTGGGGGGAAGGGGCCGACGTTCAAGCATCAAATTCGTCCTGTTTACATTTACATTCAGGGCATTTAGCCGATGCTTTTATCTAAAAAAAAAAAATGAAAGAAAGAGAAACAATATATCGCTGTCGGTACAGTAAGGATGTTCACAGAACCAAGTGCCGAGCGCTAACGATCCCATTTGATTCTCGAGGTTAACCCATTCCCCGTACACAACAAAGAGTACTAACTAGTCATCTGCGCATTAATGAACGACAAGAAGAGATCATCAATAACCAAATATATGAATGTGAGGCCTCCTCTATGGTGAGACACGTACCAAATAACAGTGCAAGGAACAAAATATACATCATATAAGATGGTACTGAATTAACCTCAGATGGGACATTTAGGTACAAATAAAAAGGCAACGCAACAAAATGAGAAATGCGAGCACACACACACAGTGTTACTTGTGCTGCACTAGTTATAAACCTCCATTTATTTTTGCACTACTACTCCTAGGGCTGACATCAAGGAGCAGGTAGGAGTTAATCCCTTAATGACCACAGGTTCTGGGTCAAACCCCTGTCTATCTGTAGAGGCCCGTGTCAACATCCTGCTCCTCAGCGACTCTAAATACATCCCCCGGTAGTCGCTCTGGATAGATGCGTCGGCGACGACGAGGCAGTAATTAGCTAATGGACTTGATGAGGTCGTGTGGCTGGATGAGGAGGGCGAGAGAGACCTTGGACGGGAAGCTGGCGGTGCCCTTCTTAGAGAAGGAAGGGCTGAAGGTCTCCGCCGAGGGGAGGGGGCAGTAGGATCCTGGCCCTGGGTTCTCGTTCTGAAAGTACACCCGTGACAGCATAATGAATCTG
Source organism: Pollachius pollachius (assembly GCF_949987615.1). Lineage (NCBI taxonomy): Eukaryota > Metazoa > Chordata > Actinopteri > Gadiformes > Gadidae > Pollachius > Pollachius pollachius. The sequence continues at coordinate 4,959,257 of NC_136946.1, read as the reverse complement.
TCTGTCTGTCCGTTTACACTGTAAATGGACAGATACTCAACGTAATGAAAATGAGTACTATCATGTTGAGTATCCGTCCATTTACACTGTAAACGAGCAGATACTCTACATAATACAAATTTCTCCATTATGTTTATTATAAGTATCAGTATTATTAGTATGTTCTACGGTTCACTGTACATTTTACAGTGAATAAGTGGCAAGGAGTTTCCTACCAGGGTGTCCAGTGAGAACCTCTTGGACTGGGAGGAGAATCCCTTCTTCTCCTCATTGTCGACCACCACCGTTTGGTACTTGGATGGGATCGAACACGTGTAACCTTCAATGCTACGGACTATTTGAAGGTCAATAGTGTTAATTAGGAGGCGTTTTAACCCATGTGATTATTGTTTTTTTTACAGCAGCTATAGGAAACTCACCATCAGATTTTCCTGTGCATACTTTGCCCATGGTTTACTGTGAAAACATGCAGAAATCGTCAGATTAAATCCATCTTGTGTACTAAAGCCCTATTTAAAATAGAAATTAGCAAAGGTACAAATCCAATTTGACAAAACTATACCTACACATTAAAAAACAAAGACACAAACCTCCCTCTATCATTGCAACAGTTGAGGCGACCACGGCACACAGACCCAACACAACCGTTTCTACAACCCAATATGTTGCTATGACGACTCCAACACCCACCTTATAGCGCTGAGGGACTACTCAGTACTGCGGGATCAGCGGCGAATCTGGAAACAGGGGGCCGCGCCTCGGGTTGTCCTTTAGCGCCCCCCGGCGGTGAACGCACCACCGCGCTACTACTTTCGGCGGGGCCCGTGTTGTTTCTCTCAGAGTGGCTCTCTAGTATTCATCATGGCGATGCATGCGAAGGCAACTCCACCACAGATCCCCGACACTCGTCGGGAGCTGGCGGAACTGGTGAAAAGGAAACAAGAACTCGCCGTATGTTGGTTTTATTTAATCTCCAAGGACTAGGTTTTGGTCACACCGGCGGGCTTTAGGGAGAAAAGTTGTCGGGTTTCTGGCGCGCAGGTCGCTAGGCCCCCGCGGACTGCTAAGCTAAGCTACATTTGAACCCATTGGCATTGGTTAGCGTGAGCTGTCGGCTAAATAACACTGTCCGGGTGAGCGATGCTAGATGCTAATGCGAATTAGCATTTAACATAAGCTATTTATACCAAAAAGGTTGAGAGAATGCATGCGGATTTCAGTGTTCCCAGTCCATCCGAGCGCTCCTCGTCACGTAGTTTTAAGTGTGCCTGGAGGAAAGTTGTTAGATTCATCCGAAATGGTGTGAAACGTTATGACTATATAGGCGTTATATGTCTTAATGTAGCCTGCGTGAGGAGCCGGTTCTCTGGTGCTTTGGCTGACTAGTGTAAACTATTGACATATTCTGTTTTCATATGAAGGAGACGTTAGTGAACTTGGAAAGACAGATCTATGCCTTCGAGGGCAGCTACCTAGAAGACACCCAGATGTATGGCAACATCATCAGAGGATGGGACAGATACCTCACCAACCAAAAGTAAGTCATCGTCATCATATACTCGCCTGGTACCATCGGTGATTAGGGAATGCAATGACTCTTCAGCTCTGTTTTCAATGTGTGTTTCTGAGCTTCATTTTAAATGCCTGATTTATTATATATCCATAGTCTATTGATGAACTGTAGAGTATGGATCAAATGTTTTAGTATTTGTCTAAAAGCTTGAGAATCAACGTTTTATCCAGTTGTTATCATATAGCCTGTTTTAACCTAACTGAGCAGTATCAAAGAGGTATTATTTTTTGCTAATGAATAACGTATATATGTATAATAAAGCATGACGTGATTCACACGTAAACACATATTTTGTGAATGTGTGACTAATGCTGGAGGCCTTCATGTGAAAACTAAACGGTATGCCTTCTTTTCCTCCCGAAACAGGAATTCAAATAGTAAAACCGACAGACGAAATCGGAAATTTAAAGAAGCAGAGCGTTTGTTCAGCAAGTCGTCAGTTACGTCGGTAGCGGTGAGTCCCCGTCGATTCCTTTATGGTCCTTGCACCGAAATGGAACCAGATTCTAATTCTGACTTCCTTGGCGTTCGTTGTCATTCTGGAACCTTCCAAGACGACCACCTAACGCCGTCTCTCTTTGACCCAACAGGCAGTGTGCGCGCTCGGGGGAATACCCGATCACATGAACGAGAAACGTGAGTTCGCCGCGCGATATCCACAAGGAAATTCTGTCATCCATGGCTGTTGGGGGTAGTGTTTATGATGGTGTTGGGGATGTTAGCGGTGGTGTTGTAGTAGTATTAGTAGTAGTAGTGGTGGAGGTAGTGTTGGTGGTAGTAGTGGTGGAGGTAATGTTGGTGGTATTATTAGCGGTGGTGTTGTAGTATTAGTAGTAGTAGTGGTGGAGGTAGTGTTGGTGGTAGTAGTGGTGGAGGTAATGTTGGTGGTATTATTAGCGGTGGTGTTGTAGTAGTATTAGTTGTAGTAGTGGTGGAGGTAACGTTGGTGGTATTATTAGTCTTAGTGGAGGTTATATCGGTGGAAGTTGTGATTGGAGAAGCAGTGTTGGCCGTTACAGATTAATGTTGGTGAAGCGGGTGATGGTGGTAGGGTTGGTAATGGGTGTGGTGGAGGTGGTTGTAGTATCCGTAGTCATGGTGGTAGATCCGGTGTTGGGTGGTGCTAGTGACGAGATAAAGATGAAGCCAGCGGTCTGGTCTTCATCACCGCTGACGTTCTCTCTCCTCGGCTCCCCAGGAGAACCGGGCAGCGGGACGGAGAGCGACGCCTCGCCGGACCTCCAGAACCAGGAGAACGAGCCCAGCCAGGAGGACACGGAGGACGGGGACGGGGCCCTGCAGGACCTCAAGCCCCAGAAGGCCGCCTCCTCCTCCTCCACGGGCAGTCACCACGGCAACCACAAGAAGAGGAAGAACAAGAACCGGCACAGGTACGGCCGCCGCCGTTGCGTCACGGCCCGGCGCGTCTCCCTTCCCACGGGTTTCCTTCGGCCACTAACGAGTTTAATCACAAAAGCGTAAATAATTATATTTTAAAAAGTAACAACATTGATCTTAACACATATCCTGTCCATCACAGAAACCAGGTAAAAACCTGGGGTTCTGTTAAGACACTTGGTGTCTAAAGAAAAACACTAGTTTAAACATTAGTTATCCTACACTGTAGATTTAATACTGCCGTGGTATTTACTTCTACCCTTAATCTAAACCGCCACAATACTGTTGGCTGATGTCATGCAGGCAGGTTGTATTCTGTGTCAGGTCATTGTTGACGCTCGATAACCGTGTGGGTACTGACCGGACGGATGGGGGCTATCTCCTGTGCTAACCACCACAGGGGTTTACTAACACCAGTGCTCTCTCCCTCCTCCTCCTAATGCCGCTCCCAGTCCTTCTGCAATGTTTGATTATGACTTTGAGTAAGTCTGACTTCGACTTCCTGTTCCTGTGGCATTTGACATCCTGCCTGCTGCCAACCTCATGCCCATCTCTTTCTTCCTCTTCCTGCCGCTTCTAATTTGTTTTCATTCCGTTTGGATGTTTTCACCATTAGACGGAGCCCGCTGGTTCTCCAGTCTGACTGCATGCCCACCACCGCTGTGACGCACGCACACACACACACACACACACACACACACACACACACACACACACACACACACACACACACACACACACACACACCTCTATAACCGCCTTGCATCCGTTTGGTGCGCTTTGGTTTCTCATGCTCATATCCTACTGAGTTTAAGTTTTTTTAACTTTCTTTCTTATCACTCCGTTCGGTAAACTCCTCTTCCGAATCAAACCTCATCTCTCTGCTGGCGTTGAAATTGTTGACTGTCACTGTTTGTTTGAATGCAAACATATGCTGTTTGGTTTCTCTGAGCTTCCGCCATCGAAAATAAACTGCCTCTCTGTTCATCGCCGTGGTTACTGTCAGGAAGTTCTCGGCTTCTCCCAGGGGACTAATTGTATACTTCTTTTTGCTTTTGTCGCAGGTTCGACATGAAGGTGAACAAGAAACCACGAGCGGTAAGTAGTGTTGGTCACAGCGGCCATCTTGTTGTTTATTTCCGTTACAAGTTTGCTTTTAAGGTGGCATATCATACCACCAGGTGTGAGTTTGCTTAGCCGTTACAAGCAGATTTGAAAATCTGCCTCTTCTGAAATCACAAGTGGGCGTGTCCACCTAGATGTGTGCTGGATAGATCAGTCTACCAGCCTAGCCAGTGGACTGTAGCAAACTTTGCTCAACTACCCAAGACCCATCTAGGTGGACGCGCACACTTGTGTTGTCAGAAGAGGCCGATTTTCAAGACGGCTTTTAACGGCTAATCACACTCACACTTGGTGGTATAATATTGTACCGTTTAAGATTCAAAGTTCGTTAACATTATGGAGAACATTGTCATCGCCAAAAGCACAGAAAGCTAAATAAGGTACAACCGAGATACAAAATAATAATTGTACAAATCTCTTCCCATCAGGACTTCTCCACCTGATGGTCTGGATCAACTGGACCGGGCGCGGGGAACAAGAAGACTTAATAGTGACTCTTTCTGGACTATTGTCGGCTCTCTCTGCGCCTTTTGGTGGTTGTCCACTTTTGTTTTCGTCCCGTTTTATTTCTGCCTGTATCATGTGTAGTTCTTAAACCATTCCCCCTTGTTTGCTTCCCTTTTTCCATGGTTCTGTGATGAATGCCTTTACCTACTAATAAAAGCTGTGTGACCTATTCGAGCTCAGCCAGGGCTACTTGAAGTGGAGCGCTCAACTACGTCATATTGTATAGTGTTAAAAATCAACATATTTATTATCCCAGTCTCATGTTTCCCCAGTGTAACAAAAGCAATTATTTCGGTTAGCATTTCGTAGTCTTAGCGTTATACCTCCTTCTGACGAGAGCTTCTTTTATTCCACAAACTTCTTTTTCATAAAAATTGTAATAAAAGATCAAGATATCACTTTGTCACGGTGTTCTTACGAGGGTGAAACGATCGACTTCTTACGATGTGTGTATAGTAGGACAGTGGTTCTCGAATTGGGGTACTCACAACGCCAGGGGAGGACGGACGGACGGACACACACACACACACACACACACAACGCCAGGGGAGGGCACTGGTGTTGTGCATCTTTTGTGGGGAGAAATTAGCCAACCATTGCATGAAGCACAGGCCCATGTTTCTCACCAAATTGTATTCATTTACACCCTTTTAATGTAAAGTTTACACTGCCAAATAGAATGCACACATTATGTCATGTTACATTATAAATGTTTTGTGCCGTTGAAAAAGTTTTACAACCACTGGTTTAGGAGGCTTGTAACGGCTAAACACACTCACACCTGTCGGTGTAACATGTCACCTTTAATCCAAAGCTATAACAGTGGATTCAGAGGTGGTCCATTATTGAGCCTGTTGCACTTAAGTCCCCTACAAATGGACCTTGAGGATTCAGAGCTTTGTGTTGTTGCATGGCGGCGACCTGTGCTTCAAACCAGGGTTTTCTAAACCCGGTCATATCGCTGACATGAGTGGTATGTGGGGCCACAGTGTGATTTAATTGCACTGGAGGGGGGTGGGGTCATATATCTGTCTTTGGTCACCATTCCCATTCTAACAGGAGGATTATGTTGCAGTGCCTGCAGGTGCAATGTCTCTTGCATAGTTTCGTTATCCATCTGTAATTCCTGTGTTGTGTTATTTGTGTGGCAGGAAGGGTGTAGACTCCACAAACACTATACTGTCGAGGGTGTATCCCTGAGCCCTAACTGCTCATTAAATGCATTCCGCTATGAAGTCGCTTTGGATAAAAGCGTCTGCTAAAATAGTAAATGGTTAAATGAACTGGTTATAAGAAGAACTTCCCTGGTGTATCTGGCATGCAATACTAAAGCTTTTTACTAGATGGTGCTATAGTTGGAAGCATAGTTAATCACGTCTCAACAGGCCGAGATACACTATGGTTAAGACTAGTTCAACCTTCCGTTTATTCATGTTTAGATCATATCACATCACTAAAACGTTCTATGCTATAAATATTCCCAAATGCACTCATGCAGTATAGGTTTTTGACATTTAATGGTGCGCATTGTCGACACGGACGGAGCCAGACACTGACATACACGAACCGCTATCAAAACAGATCTGAAGGAAAGATCTTTAAGGACCCATTACTAAGGGAACACATTCCTCATGTGTGCGTGTTCCACACAGAGTTAAGCTCAAAATGATATACCTTGCATATGGAAGCAGCAGACTACTCTCAACAGTTCCTCTGGAAGAATGCTGTCCTATATGTTATCTGTCTGGGCTACAAAGTCGCAAAGTGAATGATGTGATTGTCTCCTTGCTCTTCTCCCTATAAAGATTTAAAGCATATTTGTGATTATTCGTGGACAAACTTGGATTCATTAGGACACTCGCATTAGATCAGGGATTCCCAAAGATTTTTGTTTGGACCGGCCATAGTCAAAATATTTTGGAGGACCGGTAAATTTGAATGCCTTGATTTTAAGATAAATCATTTTTAAACAAAGGGTGTGGCTGCTTTTCAAGATGGTTTGTTTGTCATATTCACAACAATCAAAACAACAACAAGGCTCCCTTCAACAATACAATTATATAAAATATTTTTTTATAAGAGAAACTCAAGAAAAGTCACCTGAGACTTCAATAAACAGAAAAGTAGTGCAAAGACAGTGCATTTACAGTGGTTTAATTGCATATTGATCGATTTTATGTATATGTGTTCGAGGAAATAACATGACTCATATAGCCTAAGTTATAAAATATGACAACGGGCCTTGAAATAGTTTGGGAATAGTTGCGTTAGATGACTAAGTACGCTCACCAGCGTTTGAGTCGGGAATCTGTGCAGCTCGGATTTCTCATGTTAACTCAATGACTCACATGAACCCCTCCGTTTTACGGGGCAGCAAACTCATGGCCGGCTACGTCATCTAACCGAGCAGGAAATTATTTATTTAATGATCCCCAGGAATCGTGTGTGTGGTTTCAGAAAACCATTCAGTCGGGAGTTCCTAGTTCGCCCATTTCCATTCCTCAATGGTAATTATAAGTTATTACAGTTGAAAGTACACAGTAATAATCACACAGCCCAATTGGGGCTGTAAGAATATTTTCATTGCCAAGTCATACTCATGTTTGTCATAGTTTTGTAGTCTGCAGCTTTGTGACTTGGCGGGTAGCATAGCCCAGGTTAAATGAATGTTGTTCTAACTAAGGGGTTTATTAACAGGGTAATGGATAAATTGGAGCAGGATGCAGCTGGCGCAACGAGCCATAGTTCATGTGTTCATCTCTGGAAATAGGCCAAATACAAACGCAAATAGTAAACAAATGTGGAGATAACTGCAGACCATGTTGGGGGCATCTGGTTGGTTGTTCATTCATTTCTCAGAGTTTCCCCAGCTGTAACTGTCACTTCTCAGAGGCTTTTATGTGGAAAGGAAACCACGACGACGTCAAGTTGTGAGTAGTACTCCCTTCACCACTCCTTCCCTCACACTCTTTCTGTGTGTCGCTCTCACTCTCTCTTTCCCTCATCCCCTCCTCTATCTCTCCCTCTTCATATCCCTCCCCCCTCACTCTCTCCCCCTCTCTCTCTCCCTAACCCCCCCCCCCCTCTCTCTCTCTCTCTCTCTCCCTCCCTCCCCCCTGGGAACATGTGACTGCTCTTTTACATTGCCTCACACGAGGTCAAGCATCTCATGGCCGAGTCATGGGAAACATCCAAAACAAAACAACAACACCAAGCATCCTTTTTATACTCTTCAGATCAGTGCCGGCTCGTGATCTGCTTCTTTTGACCAAAATCAAAACACATGTGCTTAAAAAGGCCTGCTGGCTCCAATCATTTCAGGCCAAGACGCACAACACGATGAAGGACGGAAAGCTAAAGAGTGACAGCCACCACTTTCAGGAGGAAATGTTACGTATTCATTGAAGATATATTTATAAATTCATGTTCAAATATTAGTCTGCCTTTCACTGAATAGTAGACCACCAGTCAGGTGGTTTATTCAATCAGTAAAAGACAGACAGATATTTCTGGCTTCCTGGCTTTATCCTTGGATTTACACTTAAAGGTCTGTGTGGATCTGTGAGCGATGGGTAAGCGTGGGTACCGGCTATTTCTCAGTGTCCAGGACAGGTTTTTCATGCCCTTTCGGGATATAAATTGCCGGTTGATTTTGGACCGGAGTTCAACGAACACATGATTGCTCCTGGCTTTTCTGTTTCTTCTCCGTGACAGGAACGCAATCTTTAGTATAAACAAGATCCGACCGATTCAGCAGTCAGGGTTCAGAACTGTAAACATTTACGCAGATTACGTAAGTAATAATCGTGACAGGTCTCCTTTTAGAGATTACCGCGGGAGAACCATTTTAGGAAGCGGATGGCCTCGGATTGGTATGCACTGTGAGTACTGTAGTCATGTATGTCAAACGGACAACGTTAAAAGATAACCGATATTTGGGTTGGGCTAAAAGGGGACTGCATGTGTCACGGTTTTGTGTGCTCGGATAAATCATTCTGTCTGGAAAATATAATCTTCGCCGATGCAACTCATCATGCACTGCATACATGCGTGTGTTTGAATGTTAAACATTGTAATTATAAGCCTGTTTAGCTTTACTGCTGGTTTGGTCTCGACAGGGCCATGTACATGAAGTCCTGAGGGGATGTAAACTAGGACGCATGCGCACACGCACACGCGCACACACACGCACACACGCACACACACACACACACACACACACACACATACATTGGAACCTCCAAAAATCTTTCACAAATTTCTAAATGAATTAGATGATTCAAGACCTAAACTGTGATCATGTCTCTAGATGGCTTGTTTTTATGAGTGGCTGGAAAAGCCGGTTGGTTTCGTTTTGGTTGAGAGACGCAGAGACGTCCCAGTGTGTCTTTAAGATTCAAAAAATAAATAAAGCAGTATTTACACTTTGTTGAAGATAATAACATACGTAGGTTACATTAACATATAGCTACGAACAAATAAACGACATCAAAATATACTCAATAAATGATCTAAATTAAAATAGAGCCACAGCAAATCATTGTTCTTGCTGTTTGTGTAAGCAGTTTGTACATCAGAATGCATCATGGGAGTTTACGAGGCGATCCATTTCAACATGCACCCTTATCTGGGCTAATCTAAACATTGTTTTGCCTTGTCCCAATTGATTCACGCTGTGGCAGTTGAATGAATGCAAATACGATTAAGTCGTAAACATTCCTACTTTCCCTAATTAAAAAAACGGCAGGGGTCATTTCAATGTGACGTCCAGATGTACATGCCCTATGACCGAAAACATGTACAGTATATCAAGCTATTTCTTTCCAATCGTCTCGCATTTTTGCAATGCTTTTGGATAAAGGTGTGTGCATACTTGCCATAAGCGGACAATGAGAGCTTTCAACAAGCTCCATTGGCGACTATGCTGGCTGGTGATGGGCGACACACCACACGTGTTAACGTGCCTGTCATTTTGTAGCGTGAACGGGATTTTCGGACGAGTGGAGCAGTGAGCAGGGATTAAAACATGTTTTACTGGTGGGGTATGAACACCTTTCACGTTAGAAATTGTATTTTTAACAATTAACAATGTCCTTAATTTAGGTTTATGTGGAGAGTTCAGAATCACCCTTACCTGCCTTCAGTTCTTCAACTCCTGACGCGAGTGTCACGAGTCACGACTCACGTGACGGCTCAAACTCTGTTTATAATAATAATCATAAGCATAACGATTTAGTGGTTTATTGTTCCAAGGCTACACATTTGATGCCTTGCCTTGTTTAAAAATAATAATATAATAATAACACTTGTCACAACCTGTTCAAATGTAACATTTTATTTGAGGAAACCAATGAACTCATACTGTATGTTTCATTATATAGTGTATAGTTTATTCCTTCTCTATAGTGTAAAAATGTTAAAATAACGGTCCTGCATCATGCAAATATTAAAAATACTTTAAAACATGCTTGGAGGTTTGACCAAAACAAATGAATGTTCAAAGTTGACAGGGCGGGGAAACATAAAACGTATGTATTATACACCAGAGTGCACGAAGCGAATGCAGCATTCAAATGTTAAGCCAGGCTGCAGTTAATAATGTGCATAATAAACATAACCGTACTCAGAGAACACGCAGTGCATATTTATTTAGTATCTATCATCGCAGGAGGGAGGAGGAGGGTGGGGCTCGGGGGGCGGGTCTCCCTCCCCCATTGGCCGTTGGAAGTGTCACTCATTCGTCGCTGTTGCAGTCCGAGCAGAGGATCTGGTCTCTGTCGGGGAAGAAGCCGGCGCCCACCAGCGACACGCTGCAGCGGGAGCACTTGAAGCAGGGCTGGTGCCACTGGCGCTCCTGGAAGGACACGTACTTCCCATCGCCGAACCCTGGGGGAGACAGGACACAGGGTGAGGGGGGAGACAGGACACAGGGGGAGGGAGGGAGACAGGACACAGGGTGAGGTGGAGGGGGAGACACAGGACACAGGGTGAGGTGGGGGGGGGGAGACACAGGACACAGGGTGAGGTGGGGGTGTTGAGACACAGGACACAGGGGGAGGGGGGGAGACAGGACACAGGGTGAGTTGGGGGGAGACAGGACACAGGGTGAGGTGGGGGGGAGACACAGGACACAGGGGGAGGGGGGAGACAGGACACAGGGTGAGGTGGGGAGACACAGGGGGAGATGGGGGGGAGACACAGGACACAGGGTGAGGTGGGGGGGAGACAGGACACAGGGTGAGGTGGGGGGGAGACACAGGACACAGGGTGAGGTGGGGGGAGACAGGACACAGGGTGAGGTGGGGGGGAGACAGGACACAGGGGGTGGGGGGGAGACAGAGGACACAGGGTGAGGTGGGGGGAGACACAGGACACAGGGGGAGGGGGGGGAGACAGGACACAGGGTGAGGTGGGGGAGACACAGGACACAGGGGGAGGGGGGGAGACACAGGACACAGGGTGAGGGGGGGAGACAGGACACAGGGTGAGGTGGGGGGGAGAAACAGGACACAGGGGGAGGGGGGGAGACAGGACACAGGGTGAGGTGGGGGGAGACAGGACACAGGGTGAGGTGGGGGGGGGAGACACAGGACACAGGGGGAGGGGGGGAGACAGGACACAGGGTGAGGGGGGGAGACAGGACACAGGGTGAGGTGGGGGGAGACAGGACACAGGGTGAGGTGGAGGGGAGACAGGACACAGTGGGAGGGGGGGGAGACAGGACACAGGGTGAGGTGGGGGGAGACAGGACACAGGGGGAGGGGGGGAGACAGGACACAGGGTGAGGTGGGGGGGAGACACAGGACACAGGGGGAGGGGGGGAGACAGGACACAGGGTGAGGTGGGGGGAGACAGGACACAGGGTGAGGTGGGGGGAGACAGGACACAGGGGGAGGGGGGGAGACACAGGACACAGGGGGAGGGGGGGAGACAGGACACAGGGTGAGGTGGGGGGGAGACACAGGACACAGGGGGAGGGGGGGAGACAGGACACAGGGTGAGGTGGGGGGAGACAGGACACAGGGGGAGGGGGGGAGACAGGACACAGGGTGAGGTGGGGGGAGACAGGACACAGGGTGAGGTGGGGGGAGACAGGACACAGGGGGAGGGGGGGAGACACAGGACACAGGGTGAGGTGGGGGGAGACAGGACACAGGGGGAGGGGGGGAGACAGGACACAGGGTGAGGTGGGGGGAGACAGGACACAGGGGGAGGGGGGGAGACAGGACACAGGGTGAGGTGGGGGGAGACAGGACACAGGGGGAGGGGGGGAGACAGGACACAGGGTGAGGTGGGGGGGAGACACAGGACACAGGGTGAGGTGGGGGGAGACAGGACACAGGGTGAGGTGGGGGGGAGACACAGGACACAGGGGGAGGGGGAGACACAGGACACAGGGGGAGGGGGGGGAGACACAGGACACAGGGGGAGGGGGGGAGACAGGACACAGGGTGAGGTGGGGGGAGACACAGGACACAGGGTGAGGGGGGGAGACAGGACACAGGATGAGGTGGGGGGGAGACACAGGACACAGGGTGAGGTGGGGGGGAGACACAGGACACAGGGTGAGGTGGGGGGGAGACAGGACACAGGGGGAGGGGGGGAGACAGGACACAGGGTGAGGTGGGGGGGAGACAGGACACAGGGTGAGGTGGGGGGGGGGAGACACAGGACACAGGGGGAGGGGGGGAGACAGGACACAGGGTGAGGTGGGGGGGAGACACAGGACACAGGGGGAGGGGGGGAGACAGGACACAGGGTGAGGTGGGGGGGAGACACAGGACACAGGGGGAGGGGGGGAGACAGGACACAGGGTGAGGTGGGGGGAGACAGGACACAGGGTGAGGGGGGGGGGAGACACAGGACACAGGGGGAGGGGGGGAGACAGGACACAGGGTGAGGTGGGGGGGAGACACAGGACACAGGGGGAGGGGGGGAGACAGGACACAGGGTGAGGTGGGGGGAGACAGGACACAGGGTGAGGTGGGGGGGAGACAGGACACAGGGTGAGAGGGGGGGAGACACAGGACACAGGGGGAGGGGGGGAGACAGGACACAGGGTGAGGTGGGGGGGAGACACAGGACACAGGGGGAGGGGGGGAGACAGGACACAGGGTGAGGTGGGGGGAGACAGGACACAGGGTGAGATGGGGGGGGAGACACAGGACACAGGGGGAGGGGGGGAGACAGGACACAGGGTGAGGTGGGGGGGAGACAGGACACAGGGGATGGGGGGGAGACACAGGACACAGGGTGAGGTGGGGGGAGACACAGGACACAGGGGGAGGGGGGGGGAGACAGGACACAGGGTGAGGTGGGGGAGACAGGACACAGGGTGAGGTGGGGGGGGGAGACACAGGACACAGGGGGAGGGGGGGAGACAGGACACAGGGTGAGGGGGGGAGACAGGACACAGGGTGAGGTGGGGGGAGACAGGACACAGGGTGAGGTGGAGGGGAGACAGGACACAGTGGGAGGGTGGGGAGACAGGACACAGGGTGAGGTGGGGGGAGACAGGACACAGGGGGAGGGGGGGAGACAGGACACAGGGTGAGGTGGGGGGGAGACACAGGACACAGGGGGAGGGGGGGAGACAGGACACAGGGTGAGGTGGGGGGAGACAGGACACAGGGTGAGGTGGGGGGAGACAGGACACAGGGGGAGGGGGGGAGACACAGGACACAGGGGCAGGGGGGGAGACAGGACACAGGGTGAGGTGGGGGGGAGACACAGGACACAGGGGGAGGGGGGGAGACAGGACACAGGGTGAGGTGGGGGGAGACAGGACACAGGGGGAGGGGGGGAGACAGGACACAGGGTGAGGTGGGGGGAGACAGGACACAGGGTGAGGTGGGGGGAGACAGGACACAGGGGGAGGGGGGAGACACAGGACACAGGGTGAGGTGGGGGGAGACAGGACACAGGGGGAGGGGGGGAGACAGGACACAGGGTGAGGTGGGGGGGAGACACAGGACACAGGGGGAGGGGGGGAGACAGGACACAGGGTGAGGTGGGGGGGAGACACAGGACACAGGGGGAGGGGGGGAGACAGGACACAGGGTGAGGTGGGGGGAGACAGGACACAGGGGGAGGGGGGGAGACAGGACACAGGGTGAGGTGGGGGGGAGACACAGGACACAGGGGGAGGTGGGGGGGAGACAGGACACAGGGGGAGGGGGGAGACACAGGACACAGGGTGAGGTGGGGGGAGACAGGACACAGGGGGAGGGGGGGAGACAGGACACAGGGTGAGGTGGGGGGGAGACACAGGACACAGGGGGAGGGGGGGAGACAGGACACAGGGTGAGGTGGGGGGGAGACACAGGACACAGGGGGAGGGGGGGAGACAGGACACAGGGTGAGGTGGGGGGAGACAGGACACAGGGGGAGGGGGGGAGACAGGACACAGGGTGAGGTGGGGGGGAGACACAGGACACAGGGGGAGGTGGGGGGGAGACAGGACACAGGGTGAGGTGGGGGGAGACAGGACACAGGGTGAGGTGGGGGGGAGACACAGGACACAGGGGGAGGGGGAGACACAGGACACAGGGTGAGGTGGGGGGGAGACACAGGACACAGGGGGAGGGGGGGAGACAGGACACAGGGTGAGGTGGGAGGGGGAGACACAGGACACAGGGGGAGGGGGGGGGAGACACAGGACACAGGGGGAGGGGGGGAGACAGGACACAGGGTGAGGTGGGGGGGAGACACAGGACACAGGGGGAGGGGGGGAGACAGGACACAGGGTGAGGTGGGGGGGGGGAGACACAGGACACAGGGGGAGGGGGGGAGACAGGACACAGGGTGAGGTGGGGGGAGACACAGGACACAGGGTGAGGTGGGGGGGAGACACAGGACACAGGGTGAGGTGGGGGGGAGACAGGACACAGGGGGAGGGGGGGAGACAGGACACAGGGTGAGGTGGGGGGGAGACAGGACACAGGGTGAGGTGGGGGGGGGGAGACACAGGACACAGGGGGAGGGGGGGAGACACAGGACACAGGGGGAGGGGGGGAGACAGGACACAGGGTGAGGTGGGGGGGAGACACAGGACACAGGGGGAGGGGGGGAGACAGGACACAGGGTGAGGTGGGGGGAGACAGGACACAGGGTGAGGTGGGGGGGAGACACAGGACACAGGGGGAGGGGGGGAGACAGGACACAGGGTGAGGTGGGGGGGAGACACAGGACACAGGGGGAGGGGGGGAGACAGGACACAGGGTGAGGTGGGGGGGGGGGAGACACAGGGGGAGGGGGGGAGACAGGACACAGGGTGAGGTGGGGGGGGGGAGACACAGGACACAGGGGGAGGGGGGGAGACAGGACACAGGGTGAGGTGGGGGGGAGACACAGGACACAGGGTGAGGTGGGGGGGAGACACAGGACACAGGGGGAGGGGGGGAGACAGGACACAGGGGGAGGGGGGGAGACAGGACACAGGGTGAGGTGGGGGGGAGACAGGACACAGGGTGAGGTGGGGGGGAGACACAGGACACAGGGTGAGGTGGGGGGGAGACACAGGACACAGGGTGAGGTGGGGGGGAGACAGGACACAGGGTGAGGTGGGGGGGAGACACAGGACACAGGGTGAGGTGGGGGGGAGACAGGACACAGGGTGAGGTGGGGGGGAGACACAGAACACAGGGGGAGGGGGGGAGACAGGACACAGGGTGAGGTGGGAGGAGACACAGGACACAGGGTGAGGTGGGGGGGAGACAGGACACAGGGTGAGGTGGGGGGGAGACACAGGACACAGGGTGAGGTGGGGGGGAGACACAGGGTGAGGTGGGGGGGAGACACAGGACACAGGGGGAGAGGGGGTGGGGGAGAGACAAGCACCAGGATGGGGGAGACACATCAGGAGGGGGGAGACACATCAGGATGGGGGAGACACATCAGGATGGGGGAGACACATCAGCAGTTTGGGAGACACAAGACACAGGGTGAGGGGGAGGTGGGGGAGAGACAGAGGTGGGGGAGACACGTCAGTGGTGGGGGAGACACGTCAGTGGTGGGGGAGACACAGACACAGGGTCAGGGGGAGGTGGGGGAGAGACAGACGCCACGGTCAGCAGTGATGGGGGAGACACATCGGCGGAGGGGGAGACACATCAGTGTAGGGGGAGGGGGGCTGGTACAGGTATGGGCAGAATACAATTTGATACCCAGATGAATAAAGCAGTATTTAATCCCTCTAAAGCAGCGTTATTTTCATACATGGGTCGTTATCCAAAATAGATAGATAGATAAACAGATAACAACTTTATTAATCCCCCGGAGAGGAATTTCCTTTGTCACAACAGCCCAGACAAAATGGGTCGTGACCCAGTAGGAGGGTGGGTTGCGGCCTGACCCTAACAACGCACCGAACTCAAGCATCCAGGCACAACTCTGAACGCACTAGGATTGGTCGCCCTGGGACCCTTTTCATAAAGGATAGTGTCGTTTTTTAGGAGGTTGATGATTCTCTGCTATGAGGTTCTGGGTTCAAACAACGTGTACACAGCCTACCTGTCCGCATCCTTCAGCACAATGGCTCTTACTCCCCCCCCAGGACATGTATCTAAAACGAATCCACCATCAGTCACTTTGGATAAAAGCCATGACTGACTTAATAGTACTAGTACATCTAGTACCTTGTGTTAAAGAACAACACCAAATGTTTCTCTCGCCTACTCGGTCGAGCTGAATGAATTAAAGCTGTGTGCAGCACAAACCTCCAGTATGTTACAATTTACTACAATGACATCATCTCCGTGGGGATAATTACCATGGCTTTATAAATAACGCTATCATAGTAGGAATGTGTGCTCCCTAATCCAACGAGGGGGAGTACTGGCTGTTTGAAGCGTAGCACTGGCGTTATCGTCGTGGCTGCAGGCTATACAGCTCTCCAGCTAGCGCTAGCTCTCCCCTCCTCTTGTGCTGGCATGCAGTGCTTTTTATCACAAGCCGTCTCCACTGGGATAAGACCGGGACCGGTTTGGGTTGGGGTGGTCGATGCCGACTCTGTGTCGTCATGTTCCTTTGTAATCCCTTTCTGTCTTTGTTTATTCTTGTTTTTATTTGTTTTGCTGCTGCACCATCTGTGGTTGTTCTGCTACAGGCCTGTGACTTTATATTGATGTGAACTACATACAAACGTTCCCCAATTCGCACATATGTTGAGTGTTTGTATGGTTTTTGGATTTGGCGGTTCTTGTGTTCTTCTACGCTCCTCTTTTAGCTTGGTGCGTCCTGCTGAGGTTGAACACCATGTTCACACGGTGAACACACAAACCTTTCCCCGTTTCATTAAACATGGAAGCATGTCGATTTTCGCTTGTGGAAGTGGGTCAGTAGGTTAGCCTGGACTTCTGTCATAAAATACGTACAGTGTGTCTTCAAGTTTATGTTTATGCGCCTCTTAGTTCTTTTTGTGAATGAGTATGGTCAATGGACTGCATTTATAAAGGACTTTTCTAACCACTCAAAGCTCTTTACAATATGGTCCTCGCATTCACCCACTCAGACACACACACACACACACACACACACACACACACCGACAGTGGTGTCAGCCCGCTCGTCAGGAGCAGATAGGGAGAGGTGTCTTTGCTCAGGGACACCTCCACACTGAGCTTGACGGAGCCGGGGATCGAACTGGCAACCTTCCGGTTACCAGCCGACCTGCTCTACCTGCTGAGCCAAATGCCGCTGCCGCCCCGCGTCAGTGACTTCCACCGACTGGTGAACCTCCAGACGGTACCATTCCACGAAACGTACTATCTCCGTGTGCGTCGGCGGACCGTACCTGTGATGGCCGTGTTGCAGCCGGCACACTTCTGTGCGTAGAGCGTGCTGAAGCACTTGACGCAGTAGGGGCTGTCCCCCTGAGAGGTGAAGGGCTGGCCGGCCAGCGGGGTCTTGCACCCCGTGCACACGAAGCACTCTTTATGCCACACCTCGTCCTGGTAGGTCACGCCCCCTTTGGCCAGGGCCTGTCCAATCAGAGAGACAGAGAGAGAGAGAGAGACTGTAACGGATATGACGTTGTGCAGGACGTGAGATCGTAGGGCAGTTTAACGGGACACTATCACAGGGGTAACACGACATCATCGTGGATTTGAACGCAGAGCAGATGTCGCATCACACTGTTACTGTAACCGTAGCAGACATCGCTGCGGTCCCGGCATCGTGAGAGAGAGTTAGCTATAACGGCCATGACGTACGCTAGACGTTAGACATCATTTTGGACAACTTAGTACTTTCTCACAGATCAACTGTCGATAAATTACTAAAAGGTTTAGGTACCAAGAAACTGCCATCAGATCTCCTGACCCAATACCACCACAGCCTCAGAGACCTCTCAGGAGAGCTGGTGCTGGGAGAACTGGCTGTTCCCTGCCTTAAGCTTCCAGGCCGCTCCAATCTCCGAACAGATTGGCCGTAGGGCTGAGATTTGAACGCTGACTACTTTCATACCAGAGCTATCTAAGAACTTCCTGTGGACCGCTGCTTCTCAGAGCAGTGAGCCCACTGATTCAGATGGACTTCGAACACTGTGTGATTTAAAAAAAAAGCGTCTTGGCTGAGAGTTTTAGGAAACAGTGGGGGTGTGGTACCCCATGGTTACGACCCATGCCAACTTTACGATACTTTTTTTAGTACCATCGTTGTGTAACTAAGTGTTATAATAAGCGATGTGGTTGTAGTATTTTTACTCCTTTGCCTGTTTGCTTTTATGGTTTTCACTCTATGTGTTTATGCTTGCTTGCTTTTATTGGCTTAATCGTTTGTTTTCAGTGCTCCTCGCAATTTGGGTCGCCTTTGCGTATGACATGTGAGACATAAATACATTGAACATACCTTGCCTATCAGTCATACATATGACGGACATGACATCACATTATCACAGCTAAAAATGACATCATAACAGATACATGACACATGACATACTGTTTGTATCTCTATCTATAGCAGCACTTTGAGTCAGAGTCCCCACTCTCTCCCCCTCTCCCCCCTCTCTCTCTCTCTCTCTCTCCC
>NC_136946.1:4937664-4940429 GCF_949987615.1 Pollachius pollachius | reverse complement strand
GAGAGAGAGAGAGAGAGAGAGAGAGAGAGAGAGAGAGAGAGAGAGAGAGAGACTTGTCTTGTACAGAGAGAGGAGAGAGAGAGAGAGTGAGAGAGAGAGAAACTCGCCTTGTATAGAGAGAGAGAGAGAGTGAGAGAGAGAGAAAGAAAGAAAGAGAGACATTCTTCTTGCACACACTCGCCTTGTACAGAGAGAGAGAGAGAGAGAGAGAGAGACAGACATTCGCCTTGTACAGAGAGAGAGAGAGAGAGAGAGAGAGAGAGAGCGAGAGGGAGAGAGAGAGAGAGACATTCACCTAGTACAGAGAGAGAGAGAGAGAGAGAGAGAGAGAGAGAGAGAGAGAGAAGGAGTGGGGGGTGCTCTTACAAGGTCAGACGTGGACAAACACACACAACGTGTCGGTGTCTTTACGAGTCTGTTTTTGTGTCGGTTTACAGTCGGCTGGGGGCTCTTCCCCCAAAGAATGTTTTCTGCGGAGATCGCGGCTCCTCTCGCTGTCCGTCCGCTCCGACAATAGATGTGGCAACAATGGGCTTCCTTCCCAGAGAATACCTCTTTGCTCCTTTTCCTCTGAAAAAAAACAACTGTTCCACGGCGTATTCCTGCCACCGTCCTGGGGGCACGCGGGTCATTCTAGAATCACTGGGAAAAGGGAATTTTATAGGAGGATGGCCGGATTAGAATGCTCATAAACAGAACTGTTCAGGATTCTAGAATTCGCTCCAGATACGGGGTCGAAGTTCCTTCACCCTTTCATTCGGCCTGGGCATGTACTTTCACTCGGAGGGGGGTCAGAGTTCAGCAGGGAACGTCGTAAAACTTCCCCGGTGAATATGGGATCGGCAAGGACGTTTTAAAACCTGCCGTGAAGGAATGTGTGGTGTGTGTGTGTGTGTACGCGTGTGTGTCTGTGTCTTTGTCTGTGTCTGTATGTGTGTATGTGTCCTTGTGTGTGTGTGTGTGTGTGTGTGAGAGAATCTGGACACATTCTGGCTGCAGGACAGAGCGTCGGAGGGCTGTGGAGTCCCAGCTGTTCCCCATCCTCATTACAGGTCCTAGTTCTCCACCCCCCCTCTCCCCGCCTTCAGCAGACCGTAATTACCCTCGCTCGGCAGACGGAGAATCAAAGCCGTCCCCTGTCGTCTCCAATGCTCTCACATTGTGAACGAAAAGGCTATGAACACACAATTTGGCGTTCTATAAATAGGTAATGGTAGCAAGATGTGACTCACGACTCACGAGAACCACAATATTGGACCCTAGCTGTCATATACTGTAAAATACCTTATTGCTCTTTGTTTCATTCTGTAGATTCCCATTGGATATGTTGTTATCTTTGAGTTGATTAACTGCCTGTGGATATCAAATTAATATTTCTAATCCTAATCATTCCTGCCCCGGCCACGTGCTGTGTAAATACACTCTATGATGAAGATCTATGACATTTGTTTAGGATTTTCACACACACAGGCCTATGTATAGATAATTCTCCATTTTGACTCCCAATCTAGCCGGACCCATCAAACCCTTCCGCTCATCGGTCATCAACCCCCACTGCGTCTCCCCTAGTGTCTCTCCACACACGTCCCCATGAAACCACCGCGGCGCCATACCTTTGCGCTCGTGCAAGTTTTTTGCGAGAACCCAGAGAGACTTCCTTCTCCCCTGAAACCCAGCGCCTACCCCTAAAGAGACATACAAGTCTCCCCCCCCCCACCCCCGCCCTCCCCCCCAAGCCACAGGGCCCTCTGGTTATCGTCTGGGCCCGTGGCCGGGGCCGGTCTGTCGGCCCTAGTGCTCAACAGGGCTGACAGAGCACTCACACCAGGAGCTGGTGGCTGAGCGATGCCGCAGCGGCGGTCGTGGTCCCAGGGTTTGAGTGTTTGGTGTTTAGCGGTCCGTTTGTGTGTGTGTGTGTGTGTGTGTGTGTGTGTGTGTGTGTGTGTGTGTGTGTGTGTGTGTCTCTGTGTCTCTGTGTGTTTGGTGTTTATTCTCCCCATCGGGAGGAATCCAGCGTGCGTGTCAAAGGTTTATGTTCCCGGGAAAGAGACCGGTGTCAGGGCGCTGTAATAAAGGGGATGGAGCCAGCGGTGAAGAACAGAAGCGTTGAAGGGCTTCTGTTTTACCATAACAGGTGTGGACGTTGATGACTCGCTGCACACCATTTTTGGGAAAAAACTATCCATTTTCCCCTCGTTACATCGCAAGGGGGAGGGTCCTCTTCCAGACATTATGACGGATTGGTCACGACTAACAGCTGGTACAGTCCACCATGTGACTAAGGAGCCCATCGCACATCTGGGCAGATGCTGACACTTTGTGATGTCACAAACGGTTACATTTCGCAGCAGCTTGTAATGACTAATCAGCCTCACACCTGGCGTTAAACGAGGAGCTCTTTCGATCACGCCAAGCTAAAGGAATGACTCATGAGTCATCACGCCATGGTAACGACGGAACAAACCTTGAACGACGCCGCGAGTTCGGCAGCTGAAACATGAACCAGTGAACCAACGCACGATCCAACCCCCGCTTCCCTGAGTCTTTCTGCTGGCTGTAAGGCCCTCTCTCTCTCTCTCTCTCTCTCTCAGGGCCACTACCTGGAACTCCTAATCCCTGTTCTCTCCGGCCCTGCCACCAGCACCAACACCAGCACCTCCGCCACAGACAGAGGCATTGTAGGTAGTTCGTTAAAAAACTGGAAAAAGCCGGTCATAGACGCTTAATAACTGCGAACACTTTCATGTTTATGTTCCATGAAAAGG
>NC_136946.1:4930164-4932664 GCF_949987615.1 Pollachius pollachius | reverse complement strand
GACAGTTGGAGAAAAAACAATAACTTCAAACAACACTGCTGTTCTATAAATCTCGGTCGTTTACCTGATGCATTGTTTTATTAGTGATTAAACGTTTTAATATTGAAATAAAATGTTTTTTCAATTCAACGTGCACTCTTTAATCCGGATGAGTAATCGACGGTGCACCGAGCAGGGGGTAACAGGTGTGTTACCCGGCACTGCCCTTCGCTCTCCGGGACAAAGAGCCGACAGGACGGATGGAGCCTCTGCACTTTTTTCTCACACATTTCAGACTCAAACCTCCGTGGCAGAACATCAAATACCAGACCATACATAGATTAACGACGCGTGTTCCACGAGTCTGCATACATTCACAATGAGTCAGCCTACTTCGATGACAATTTGAGAAATAAATCGGAACTCCGATGAACTTACAATTCGTATTTGGTTTCTTCCGGATAGTCCGCTGGGCTCCTGGATGAGGGATAAATCCTGTGTGGACGCGGAGCGACTCGGAGGGACTGCCTTGGCTTCGGGTTTACTTATCTCAGTGTGTCACTGAGTGAGTGTGTGTGTGTGTGTGTGTGTGTGTGTGTGTGTGTGTGTGTGTGTGTGTGTGTGTGTGTGTGTGTGTGTGTGTGTGTGTGTGTGTGTGTGTGTGTGACGGAGCAAGAGCCTTTTTCGCAGACCCAGCCCCCTTTCCTCCCCTCCTACCTCCCTTTCACCTTGAGAGGATTTAAGTGGCTCTAAATTACAGTTTAAAAGTGTTAGGAACCCGGCGATTAAAAAGGCAACAGGCCAGACACAGAACAGCCCTAATTAGCTCGGATTACAGACGTAGACTGATTATGGTAATTTCAGAGTCATTAAACACTTTATCATTTTTCTGTCTTGGTCCCAGCACCTAATAAACTAATGATGAGTGCATTACGCACGTTATGTAAAGCGTAAAAGCCGTTTTAATAGCCAACAGTGGAGTACTCCTCCGCATCATATCGCTCCGCTGGCCGAACTACATTTCTGTGGTCGTTGAAAACTGCAGGCTCTTTCAAAAATCCTCGAGAGCAGGAGATCATTTTTGCCTTTCCTTGACCTCCATTTTCCACCGAGGTCTGCCGTTGATTACGGCCTGTGTCCTGCTGCCACCTCCCATTACACGTGTCAGGGGGGAGACCAGGGCTCTCTCTACATGTGCGACAAATTAAAAATGCTCCTTTCAGGCCGAGTGACACGGCCCAGGATTCAAATGGTAAACCTGCACACTACTGTGGACGTGAACTACAGATGAGTGGATTCGGTTCAGGGTTTCGATACCGTTGTGGGACGTTTTCGAGGAAGTGCTGCTCTCTAGCGGTCAGAAATCGCCACATGCATCTCTGTGGAGAGTGAGCGTTATAGGGAATAGGATGGGAATAAAAGTCCAAGTAATTGCGCTATAAAAACTTTATTTTTCAGCAATCTATAAAACATGATTCACATTTCATTGCTTTAAAGCTACTCTCAGTTGGATTCGGTTAAAAGAGGAGAGACAGATAGAGAGGAATAGAGTGTGTGTGTGTGTGTGTGTGTGTGTGTGTGCGTGTGTGTGTGAGATTTTATGGTCTCGGAAATATTGTCCAGACCTGCTTGAACTTCCCTAAAAGCAAATTATTACCTGCTACTAAACATAATGTCATAACGTAAACTTGGCCAACGGAAGGCGGGCGCGACGGCTCTAATGAAAATACTTTTTTCTCTTCCAGGACTCCATTAAGAACCAACACACACTGCCCCTCTCCGAGCCCAAACACACTTTATCAACACAGACCATAATAGTCCGCTGGCACCATGGACGTCCAGCAGGATCTCCAGCAGAAGCTGGGCTTGAGTCATTATCAACACTCGGCCCACCGGTCTCCTCGGACTCTTCCTGGTGGCTTTTCGCTCGGCATTTTGTTCTCACGTTGACGCATTCGTTCTCGGTGTTTCGGAAATTTAAAATATATATGTATATGTCGGGTGGTCGCGTTCTCGAAAAAAAAGTCGAGAAGTGATACGGCACTGGAGTCACTAATTCACACATTACTACCGTAAATACGTTCCTACTATCTACAGCTAACACTTCAAACTGCCACGGTAACATAAAAAAAGAAAAAAATAAGGAAAGGAAAAAAAGAAAATCAGTTGAAACTACAACAGTGATAAATCAAGAAGCTAACAGCACTAAGAGAACGATGGTGAGCTGACGTCTATTTATTCAAACCGCTCTGTGCAAGCGGATCGCAATTCAGCTCCGTATGTATCCGGGATGAGAACTAAATATTTACGTTGTCACCAACCCCAGAGAAACAAACACACACACACACACACACACACACACACACACACACACACACACACACACACACACACACACACACACACACACACACACACACACACACAGGGTCGGAAACATTTCCTCGGCAGTAATACACTTTGGTCCATAGGCACATCATCATTCAACAGAAGAAGATTTAGGGGCGCAGGAAAACCTAAA
>NC_136946.1:4875164-4927664 GCF_949987615.1 Pollachius pollachius | reverse complement strand
CCCAGAACCTCAGTAGTACCTCTGCTGGTCCCGGAGCACCTGAGACAATATTATAATATTGCAGCATTGTGTAGCTAAAACACAATCATTCTATGATAGCTTTTGATTACGAAATCAACTGCATGATTCAGTTGAAGTGGCACTGGAGATGCCCCCGCCTTCCCCCCCCCCCCCCCCCCCTCTCCCCGTCCTAGACACGCCCCTATTTGTGACATCATAACTAAAAACAGCCAATTCTTTTTCTTCTGGGGGAGCAGAAGAAACTCACAGAGATGAAGATGTTCAGGAGGTTCTCCAACGTGGGCAGCTGAGGGAGGAGCTTCTGGACCACTTTGCTGAAGGCCTCGAATATGGAGTGGTCATAGATACTGGTCAGATAGAAGCTGGAGAGAGAGAGAGAGAGAGAGAGAGAGAGAGAGAGAGAGAGAGAGAGAGAGAGAGAGAGAGAGAGAGAGATACGTGGTTGAAAGCACATTTACTTGACAAATAATGTTTCTAATAATACGCTTGTTTGTAGAGTATCTAACAAACATTGGACGCTGATGTTCAGAATGCCCGACCAGAACCATGAGAAGGATTCTAAGCAGGGGTGGGCATGGTGGGAATGGAACCTCTAACCCTGCCAGTGTGCTTGCCCTGCCCCGCCCAGTAGAGCGAGATAGGACCAGTATCTTAATGAAACGCTGTCGGCTACGCTTTTATGACCTGGGTTAGATTAGATTGGAAGCTTTAGTCGTGTCTGAGGGGAGATACAGTCATAACAGAAGCACACACTATAAACATAACAAAATATAATATAACATAACATATATAATATAATGATATATACATTTATAAAAATACATGTAACAATGTGAATATAAATACAATCACTGTGGAATAGATACAGTACAGTAAAATGTTCAATTACAGCTCGCGGATTAACACCATGATATGTACACGTTGAAAACACATGAATGTAAGACATAAGATGAATGTCAGCACCCTGAAGTCGCTCACCAGCTTCCGATTTCAGAGTTCACTTAGACTCTGTATATGGGATAACCTAGGAATTGTGCCTGGTTCTTTGAACCTCCTTACTGTACAGACAGCGATATGTTTCTGTTTCTTCGGACAAATGTAAAGGCGTCTGCTAATAGACCTCACGTCTGAAGAATAATCCCTGCCTCCGAGACTCCCGGTTCCCTTGGTCAAATGTCTAATAACATGGGGTTTATGAATGATCGTACAGGACAAACTCTGTAGGTGTAAGTATGAGCTGCGTCACGTTTTGAACTACACACTTTTTCCATCTAGTTTCCACTGTAGTTTTGGATTGTCGGTGCCGTTAAAGTAGAATTAATAATCGTTTACTACCTTAACGGCACCGACAATCCAAAAACCCAGTCGAAACTAGATGGAAAAAGTGTGTAGTTCAAAACGTGACGCAGCTTTTACTTCTTCGCCACCTACAGGGTTTGTCCCGTACGATCATTCATAAACCCTGTGTTATTTCCCATAGGGATTTGACCGAGGGAACCGGGAGCCTCGGAGGCGGGGCTTATTCTTCAGACGTCTATGACCTAAATGTAAAGGCAGCCGTGATGGGGCGTGGGCGTGGCCCCGGCGGCGGTCTACCTGAGGTGAAGCTTCTCCAGCCCCACGTCAGCCAGGTCGTCGTTGGCCCGCTGGTACACGTCCCTCTGGGTCTCGATCTTGTGGTCGTCCGACAGGCCGTCCACCTTGTGGATGAACACCTCGAAGTTGATGTGGGGGTTGACGCGGTACGCCCGCGACACCGTCCCGTGCAGCCGCCTCAGGGCCTCCACGTAGTCGTCCTGGTTGCGGGGGGGATGGAGAGAGTCGTCGCCATGGTTACGATGGACGCAAGAGTCGGGCATGATCATCGTGGTTACAAAAGGCGAACAGAATGGGGAATCTATATAGTTGCAGCGGATAGCCGTTAAGGTTACGATGGACAGAATTAAACTAAAGAGTTGCCCGAGTAACATTGGATAGGATTTACATTGTTGTCACGGAAACAATAGTGGATAGGATCTGAATAGTCGTCATGGTAACGGCGGACGGAATCAACACGATAGTCGCAGCTAGCTGCAATCATTTGTTACACTGTGGCTTAAAAATACTGTATTTAAGAAGATTATGTAAAGCAAATGTCAAAACGTGTCTCCGTGATGCTTTTGCCATATAAACCTTCATCATTTAACTTTCACCTTAATTCAACAATGTATATTTGTTATTGTTTTGCTGCTATACACCAACTCTGGTCATACTTGGATATATTTAGGTCATGAGTTCCTGAGTTGAGTTTAGGTCATACGTTTATTACCACGTGGTTCTTCTGTGGTAAGGAACTTCTGTATATCTGTAACTTTAATAAAGGGGCTAAACTTGAGTGTGTGGGCCAACCTGGGCATCGATGACGAAGATGAGGGCTCCGGTGCCCGTGAAGATCATCTCGTCGTCAAACGTGGGGTCGAAGAAGTCTACCTGTCCGGGGAAGTCCCAGATCTGGAAGTTGACGAAGGAGCTTCCCGAGAGGTCGTCCTTGTGGATCTTGTTGGTGCTCTCCAAGAAGAGCGTCTCGTTGGGCGACATCTTGTGGAAGACGACCTACATTGCATAAGAGTCAGGCACGATCATAAGTTTGCTTAGCTGTGATGTGTTAAGAACATATGTGGGCATGCGTAGCCAATACAAAAGTACGCATTTCTACATGGAGCGCTGTCAATCGGTGCATGTCTTTCCTCTTAAATAAGTGCAAGTGAACCACGACCCTCACCTTCTGGATGGAGGACTTGCCGCTCCGGCGGAGCCCCATGAGCAGTATCCTGGGCTGGGTGTCAGCTGACGCCGAGCTGTCATCGTCGATGCCCGCCTCGTCGCCGCCGTAGCCGAAGTCTTTGGGGAACGAGCCCACCACCCCGTAGCTCCCAGCTATGTCTGGCTCCCCGTACTGGATAGACATGTTCCACCGGTCCTGTAACCCCGATCCTCGCTTAGATCGCCGATCTGAGTTAAACTATGTTATATTGATCAACGCCTAGAGAGTAAGATATTCATTCCTGGTGAACTTTTGAGTTGCACTGACTTGCTCCGACGTATGAACATGACGCGCAGGGGTTAAGTATGTAAGCCTGGCGTTACATACCCAATGTGACCGCCCGAGGGGGTTCGTTCAGACAATGCGGTGGGGTTAGATAATACGGATTAGTAAGTGGAGGAGTACAGGGGGATATCTAAAAAAAACAACACAGATCACAAGTTAGAACACTTCCGCCCTGGCGACGCCACGCCCCCCTATTTGAACGTGATTGGTCGGCGGCCCCCAAACAGTGTGTCATGTGATAAGAGGAACAGCAAGTCAGCCAGGAAGAAAGCGAAACATAAGCGGTGGGTTTGTGTGTGCATGTGTCGTAATGTTAGTTAACATTGATAAGTCTATCGCGATAAACGCAAATATTAGGGTGGTGGTGGAAATAATCTTGCGGGTTTAGGGTGTTGCGCCATCAGTGGTCGGTACAAAGGGAACCTCAACGGCTCTTCAAACTCACCCATTTCCACCAGACGAGGTTTGCCTTAAATGCTGATTCATAATAGTGATGTAATGCATTGTGGATTCGTGGTCAAATGTAGCAAGTTTCCGAGCAAATGTCCATGTCAATTGTATAGATAATAAGTCACTCTTTGAGAACAAACTCTTAACTCAACTCACATGGGTAAGCATGCATTTCAAAATAGTAATCTAAAAGACTTGCATTCAACTTGTCTTGCTATACTGCTCCCTGCCTAAGACATATTTTATGTGTGTGTGTATGTATATATAATATATATATATATTTAAAATTGTATTCTTATTTTAAATGCATCTCTTATCTCTTTATATTTATAATCTGCTTTTGTACTGTAGCCTACTTGTTATACTGTATTTGGGAGGGAGGTAATGGCTAATGCACAACCTAATGGCTGTGATACCATTAATTTGCCATCATGGATATACAAAAAGGAGTGCGTCTTATCCGATAACACAAAGGTCCCTCTTTACATTACCTTATCCTGGGCGGTTGTTTCCAGGGTTCAAGATGGCCGCACCCCTGATGCGTCTCCTGTTGGCAGCCTGCCTGTTGCTGTTGGTTACTGCTGACCCTATCCGCAAGGTCAACACCAATGGAACCCTACCCCTGGTACTGTGGCACGGAATGGGTAGGTTCCTGGGAGGCTAGATCAGAGTGACATTTGATCACATTTTACGTTATTGCTCTTGTTCAAATGGGCCGAAGGTTGCACTGTGACATGAGTTCATAGAAAAGTACTGGACCGAGAACGTAACTGTGTCCAAGATCATTCACGTCTGTGAATCCGAATCAGTTACTAAGTACACAAGAGTAAAATTCTTAGGATTGGTTCCTTAACAGTCACAGAGCAGCAACAATACAAGGTAAAGTAAATAAAGATAAGTAAAAATATGTAGCAGCATCAATAGATCACAACATTCAATTATAACATTTAACAGGAAGCATAGAATATGATGATCAATGAATAACATTTTTCATTGTCTTAAGCTTTCCTCCATTTAAAGGCGTCAACAAATCGAGGCGTCTGTATTGATTACAGGCGACAGCTGTTGCAACCCTCTCAGTATGGGGGCGATCAAGAAGATGATCGAGGACGATGTTCCGGGGATCTATGTGCTGTCGCTGAGGATCGGCAATAACATCGTCGAGGTGCCTTCACTACGAACCTCCTACACCCAGCCGCCTTCTTGGCTCTAAACGCAAGGGTTTAGAGCCAAGATGGCGGAGACCATTACTCTCTGCCGTCACAGTTCCTTTCATCATTTCCTTCATTGGGATTCAGTTCGACTAATCTCTAAACCAAATTTCACACGCCTTTTCAGTTCACTTGGCTCACCTGAACGTTATGAAAGGTTAATTCATTAGAAGGACATGTATGTGGCCGTTTCCAGTCTTCCTGCCATATTGTTTGTTACGCTCCACTATTGCGGGTTGTTATCAAGTCTCCTTTATCTTTCTCCATGACACCATCCTGTCCTCGTCATTCCCAACCAAACAATGCGAGTCCATGAGTCTCTGAGTGTCTCAGGGAGAGATGTGTCTCACTGAAGGTTGAATCTCTCCTCTCCTCTCCCCTCATCTCCTCTCCCCTCCTCTCCTCTACCCTCCTCTCCTCTCCTCTCCTCTCCCCTCCCCTCCTCTCCTCTCCCCTCCCCTCCCCTCCTCTCCTCTCCTCTCCTCCTCCAGGACACATCGAACAGCTTCTTCATGGACGTGAACCAGCAGGTGACCCAGGTGTGTGCCCAGCTGGCCCAGGACCCTCAGCTGAAGGGGGGCTACAACGCCATGGGCTTCTCCCAGGGGGGCCAGTTCCTGTGGGTGAACCGACACCCTCCTGCCGGGCTCTGATTGGCCTGTTGTTTGTTTCCATGAACCTGTGACCTTGAACGTTAAATGAAAAACATTATCTAATGTTAGTTCCAGTAGTTCCACTGTATACTAGACCTTCCTTGAGCAAGATAAACTGACCACTTCCTGTGACTTTAATAAATGATCGACTGAAACAATTCACTTTTGGTCACTTAGATAAATGGGCTTGATACGTTACTAAATTGGTAAAATGGTAAACAAGGTAGCGAAGATTGCTGCAGTAGTCATTGTATATCGTTATTTAAATATGTTAATTCAAACAAAAAAGTTAACTGTTTTTAAACCTGCATCACAAGGAGATTCACCCAAAGCAACATGGCTGATCTCTCGCTCTGATCTCTATGTCTCTCCATGTCTCTCTCTCTCTGTTTCTCTGATCTCTATGTCTCTCTCTGTCTCTATCTCTGATCTCTATGTCTCTCTGTCTCTCTCTCTAGGCGGGCTGTAGCCCAGCGCTGTCCCTCTCCACCAATGAAAAACCTGATCTCAGTCGGAGGCCAACACCAAGGTAAACACCAACGATACAATGTCGCTCTTGCTCACCATGACAACCCCAGGGCAGTTTGTCTAAAATCAAACCATTAGTTAACAAACCTGTTATGTCATCCATTTTGGGGTTAATATTAAATTTGACTTATAAAAACCCATTCATTTGACTACTGATTATCAGAGACTAACGAACCTAATGCGTTTTTGGAAGTCAAAGGCTAAACCAATCAATGCAAGCTGTAGAACCCTGATAGTTGTTAGATGGTAGAACTGGGGTGTACCCCTAAAGTCTGTCTGCCCGTCTGGTGTCTCTCTGTCCATCCAGGTGTCTATGGTCTGCCCAGGTGTCCTGGGGAGAGCTCTGTCATCTGTAACTGGATCCGCAAGGCGCTCAACACCGAAGCGTACTCCGACTTGGTGCAGAAACAGTGAGTCCTGTTCAGCACACCTTCCTCCAACCAATCCCTCTCTCTCTCTCTCTCCCCTCCTCCCGCTGTCTCAATCAACCTCTCCTCCAGTCTCTCTCCCTCCATCATCCTCTTCTCCTGTCTCTCTCCCTCTTCTCCTGAGTCTCTACCTCTCCCTCCGTCACCCTCTTCTCCTGTCTCTCTCCCTCTCTCTCCATCAGTCTTCTCCTGTCTCTCTCTCCATCACCCTCTTCTGTCTCTCTCTCCCTCTCTCTCCATCACCCTCTTCTCCTGTCTCTAACTCTCTATATCACCCTCTTCTGTCTCTCTCTTCATCACCCTCTTCTGTCTCTCTCATCAGCCTCTTCTCCTGTCTCTAACTCCCTATATCACCCTCTTCTGTCTCTCTCTCCATCCTCCTCTTCTCTTGTCTCCCTCGCTCTCTCTCTCTCTGTCATTCTACCCAATGTTACACTGATTTTCGGTCATGATTGAGCTGGTCCCAGTACAGCCCAGAGGTAGCGGTGGTTGTTCTTTAAAAGGGCGCGTCGGCCCATTGCATGTTTGTGTGTGTGTCCTCAGCCTGGTCCAGGCGCAGTACTGGCACGACCCCCTGAAGGACGACCTGTACAAGAGACACAGCGTCTTCCTGGCTGACATCAACCAGGAGAGGGTCAGTACGGCGCCATGCTTCAACCCAGGCTCTTAACCTCCTGTTAGAGTCTGCCAGGGAGAATGTGTGGGTGAATAGAGAAAGCTATACACGAGCCTGGGGAACACGGAGACACGTTTCAGGGGTTAAATTATGTTAAAATAGGTTTACTTACTCTTCTGGTTGTATTTCCTTTCCTAAATCTCATTGCAGTGGTGTGATTCTAATTTGG
Organism: Pollachius pollachius; assembly: GCF_949987615.1. Taxonomy (NCBI): domain Eukaryota; kingdom Metazoa; phylum Chordata; class Actinopteri; order Gadiformes; family Gadidae; genus Pollachius; species Pollachius pollachius. Next base: position 4,920,440 of record NC_136946.1, on the reverse strand, counting down.
GTGATGTGAATTTCACTGCCGTGATTTGAATCTCATTGCCGTGATTTGAATCTCATTGCCGTGATTTGAATTTCATTGCCGTGATTTGAATCTCATGTCCGTGATTTGAATCTCTCTGCAGGTAGTGAATGAAACTTACAAGAAGAATCTTCAGCTGCTGGAGAAGTTCGTCATGGTCAAGTTCCTGAACGACACCGTGGTGGACCCACGCGTTACGGAGGTAGGGGCGTTGATGCACGCGTGCAAAAGGGTCAATCGCTTTGTAATCTTTTTAAAATTAAAAACAAATATTTTAGACCCATTTAGTTGTGATGACTTGCGAGAACAACCTGTTCATGAAAACAATTACAAGTATATAGATGGCTTTACTATCTTTTTTACTCCCTTGCTACTGCAAAATTTCCCCGTTGTGGGACTTATCAAGTTTCTCACCAGCCTTTCATAGCTTAGTAATATTAGTAATATATAACAGTGCATTCCTTATTAATCGATACAACCTTCCAAGAACTATGCAAGTAGAGGGTCCAATACAATCCAATTGCATTCACGTACACTAAAGCCATACACATAAGTACACATACACGCATATCCTTCTATCACCCCTTGAGCATTACCAGGTAGAACTACGAGCAAGTACTGCGTAAATCCTCACCAAATACTTCCTGAAATAGGCAGATGGTGTGTGCGTTGTATGTGTGACACGCAGACGATACGAGAGACGTTGAATAACGAAACTTTACTCACATCCTTCCTGTTTGTGTAGTGGTTCGGCTTCCTGAAGGCCGGCCAATCGAACGAGACTGAGACTCTACAGCAGAGCCTGCTCTATACCGAGGTACGAGTCAGCACTTAAGTTAACAGTTAAAAGCTTTTAAGAAATAAAGCGTGCGTCCATTATAATTGTATTTAATTACTGTCCAGTGCTAGATTGACATTTTATTCGACATTCCAAGAGAAAAGTCTTGTATGCTCAAACTTAAGCCTACTTAAGCCTACTTTACTTACCTACTTAAATCCTGCCGAGTCATCAGAATAAGTTACCCAGAGACGAGTTTCACTTCCTCACCAAGACTCGTGGTTTTTCTAATTCATGGGAATGCGTTGACTGACAGAGACGCAGTGTGCATATGAATGAGCTCCAACTCTACTGGTTCTCTGCAGGACCGCCTGGGACTGGCTGCCATGGAGAAGGCAGGCAAGCTGGTCTTCCTGGCCACCGACGGGAACCACCTGCAGTTCACTGAGAAGTGGTTCAACGACAACTTGCTGCCTTACATACGATAGTAATACCGCAGTACACACGCGAGTAGGCCTGCCTGGTGTACGCACTGCTATGACTGCTTGACATAACGCTAGTATAACTTGTACCATACGCTAGTCATTTGGCTTGGTACGCCAGTAATTCAGCCTGGTACTACTGCTACTAACATTCGCTAATAATTCAGCCTTGTATATACACACTAGTATAATAAGGTTTAATAAGCTGACGTCTACACCGTTATGCGTCATGCGTATTGAAGATTATTTTAACTTCTTTGGGTTGAGAGAACATTTTAGTTTAAAAAGGACAATGTAATGATTAAACATGTAAACAGCCGGCCCAAGTCACCTCTACTGCACTGAACTGTTTTTGAAAATTAGTTAACGTGGGAATTAATGTACTGTTAAAAGGAGTGAATCGAATACATGCTGGAAATGTTGGGTTTTGTTTTTAAGTTCTACCGCTTTTTTCTCCATTTTAATAAACTTTACGTTCTCAAGTTTTGCTTTAGATCTGGAAAACAAAGCAAACACTAAACTGTAAAAAACAGACCCGAGTCTCAGGAGAAATTCATCGTTTTTATTGCAACTTCATTATCTTTTATCAATGATGTCTCGAGTACTAATGAGCAGAATTTTGATTCTGGACCCAAAGAAAGAGGTAAAGAAAGAATTGAGGAAGGTACCAAGCGCTATGAGAGAGAGGGAAGGACATGACTTATGTGGAGGGGGAGGAGCTGACCACAGGAAGGGGCGGGGCCAACCTTTAAGACTCAAGCAGTTACTACTTCTACCGAAGTTCCTTTAACCGTTTTAAAACCTGCCGTTATGCTCGCCTCATCACATTTACTGTTAGCGAAGGAATGAAAAAGAAAAATTCAGGATCCACGTGAGAACTACAACACCCAAGGGATTTGAAGTCTTTTACGCTTCCTGAAATGGAATGTTCACTTGGAATACTTTACGGAATGTGCCATAACGAGGAGGAGGAGGAGGAGGAGGGGTTGTACATGAAGTGGTTTGATCATTCCCTCATTTACAGATTATTATTTTAACTCGTTTTTATGTCTATATTAATTAGGAGAGAACCAGGCTATATCACAGCACGCGCAAAATAGCTAATTGGCATTCCTATGTAAGCGCTCTGAGACTGGCAACCGTCCCGGTCCCCTACTAAGGTTAATATCGTGAGAGTCCTCCCCTGCCCCCGGGGGGGGGGGGGGGGGGCGTGACATGTATTTCAACACAGCGTTGCATAAAACGGCGCAGGAAGATCTGCCCACGGCCGACTAGAAGAAGAAGAAACATGATTGGCTACAGCGTTGCGGTCTGATCGTCTAATTGGCTACGGCATCGCGGTCCTGTCGCCTTATTGGCTACTGCAAGGTGAGGACCAGAAAGCTGTGAGTGATAGTGATCCTTTAGGGTACGTTGGCTGCCTTACGGATTACGTTATGCAAAGCAGTGGCCACACCCCCACTGGAGTGAATTATGACACCAGCCTCTTCTGTGATTGGCCAAACTCTTTTAAAACTCAGTTGAACAACCAATTAGAGCGACAAGCTGCTCCCTGCGTTTGGCTGGAGGAACGCTCCAGAAAACGAAAAAAAAAAGAGACAAGCAGTCCTCTCATTGGCTGATGGAAGGAACAGCTTCGGTGTTGATTGGCTGATACACAAAGGGGGAGGATTGCAGGGAATGTCCGAATTCCGGGCAGCGGTGGAAATGTTAGCGGATGTGATCTGAGATTTGATACACTTTTGCGATTTTACGAAAAAAAACTAAAAAAGGTAGGGTTGTTGTTGATGGGACCGGGGTGTGTGTGTTTACGGTTGTGTATTTGTGTGTGTTTGCGTCTATCCAGCGATCTCGGTGTTTGTGGTGACAAGCTTCTTGCCATCCCAGACGGTCTTGAACTGCTCGGGAACGGGAAGCTCCGTCTGGAAGGGAAACAAACAAACAAACGATAAGCTGACTGGAAACATGCTGCAAGTATGTGCAGAGAGAGACACTTTTGATAACTACCAATCACTGCTTGCATTTGATGTTCCATTCAGCTACTTTTTCTATTTTATATCACTTATTCTCTGAATTGGTATGCTGAACTTTGGCAAGATAACATCTGTAAAACTTAAATACCAAAAATACATTTAGGATCCATAAAGTATTTATGTATGGGTAGAGAGGTGTGTGTGTGTGTGTGTGGGTGGGTAGAAAGGTGTGTGTGCGTGGGTAGAGAGGTGTGTGCGTGTGGGTAGAGAGGTGTGTGCGTGTGGGTAGAGAGGTGTGTGCGTGTGGGTAGAGAGGTGTGTGCGTGTGGGTAGAGAGGTGTGTGCGTGTGGGTAGAGAGGTGTGTGCGTGTGGGTAGAGAGGTGTGTGCGTGTGGGTAGAGTGCGGTGTGTGTGTGTGATCTCCCACTGGCAAGACCTAAACTGCTGGCCCTGGTTCATGGCTGACAGAGCAGATGACTGAAGAGAGACAGTGACTGTATAAAAGCTGGAGAGAGACAGACAGACTGTATAGAAGCTGAAGAGACAGACTGAGACTATAGAAGCTGAAGAGACAGACCCAGACTGTATAGAAGCTGAAGAGACGGACCTAGACTGTATAGAAGCTGAAGAGACAGACCCAAACTGTATACAAGCTGAAGAGACAGACTGAGATTATAGAAGCTGAAGAGACAGACTGAGACTATAGAAGCTGAAGAGACAGACCCAGACTGTATACAAGCTGAAGAAACAGACGCAGACTGTATAGAATCTGAAGAGACAGACTGTATAGAAGCTAACTCACAAACTCTCCGTCGGCGTCGGGCACCAGGATGTTCATCTCGGAGCTCTTGGCGCTGATGATCTCACAGGCCAGCGAGTCCTTGCTCAGGTAAACGTGGCAGCCGTCCGTCTTGTTGATGGAGATGGTGGGGATCTTACCCAGCACCTGAACGGACAGACGGACACACATTTCTTCATTATTCCTTTTTGGACGGTACACAAACACGATCCGTCATCTCGTGATAAAACTGCTGCAAACCCTGCAACGATTTAGAAAGCAGACCTCCAATACCCTGTTCTCATCGGTCGACCCGCAGTGCATTATGGGTGATGTAGTGAAGCGTCCATTTTTTAAAAGGACTTCATATTAAACCAAACTATTCAGGACTCACTACATGTTTCTATGGAGTTTTCTAAATTATACAACAGGATGTACAATACATTTTCAAACATAGTTTAATAAATGTGAGATAAATATACGATCAAGACAAAAAAAAGAAACGAAAAGAGGGTTTCATGAAAGTACACTACTACTGATCCCCGTTGCAGTCCCCTTTAAGGAAGGTCAGGGGACCCTCATCCACAACGTGCGATGGGACCCACCTGGACCTTGACGTCCCGGCAGTTGATGACCTCCACGATGCCCACCACGTCGTCGAACACCAGGCCCAGCTTGTGGCAGTTGTCTGCCGGGGACAACCACAGCACAAACATCACATCATCCTGGTCAACACAGCCTAGTTCCGCGCCGCTGATGGCTGTCGCACACAGAATGTGTCGACCAACAACGCTTTGTGTCCCAAAAATTTAAAACGCAATGTTTCCCAGCCACGGCGCACAGCAGCCCTACACAACTGTCTGTCGCCGCTCCAAACTTCGCCACGCTTTGCATTTTACATTCATTATTACCACACAGTAACCGCTAGCAGTGAAACCGTCAACACAGGTACCAGTAGGGGAATTCAAGATGGTGACCGTGTGTGTAAAGTAGGCCTGTGCGATTTATCAACTTTTGATCGTGATTTTCTTTTGGTGAACGATGACCAAACTAATATAATTGAGTTGAAACTTTTTTTTTTATATTATTGATTTTACTCATTAAATGTTTTATAGAAATCACAGAACAGCTGGATACATATTTGTACATTATTTCTGATTTGAACATTTTCTATTTGAACATTTTGTGCATTTTTTTAAGATTAAGATCTCCGTTACAGGGTGTTTTTTGGGAGAGAAATGCTGAATAAATGCATCATGTTTTCAAACTCAATAATAATGGTTTGAATAATCGTTAATAATAATCCCTAGTGTACAGTGAGCGGTGGGGGTCTGTGGGGGCGGGGCTTACCTAGGGTGATGGAGTTGATCTTGCCCTTCACCGTCAGGGTGGTGTTGCTGCACTTGTAGGTGTACACCACCTGCTTCAGCTCCGTCTCGCTGATCACCAGACCCGGCACGCCCGCCTGGTTCTCCTAAAGAGGGCGAGAGGCCAAGGGAACACACAGGTGAGAGAGGGCGAGAGACCAAGGAAAGAGATGAGAGAGAGAGAGGGCACAAGAGAGACCAAGAGGAGACGCACACAAACGAAAGAAGGCAGGAGACCAAAATACACACAGGAGAGACCAACACGTACACACACACACAAACACACACACGAGAGGGCGAGACCAAAATACACACACGAGAGACCAACACGTACACACACACACACACACACACGAGAGGGCGAGACCAAAATACACACACGAGAGACCAACACGTACACACACACACACACGAGAGGGCGAGACCAAAATACACACACGAGAGGACACGTACACACACACACACACACACACACACACACACACACACACGAGAGGGCGAGACCAAAATACACACACGAGAGACCAACACGTACGTGTACACACACACACACACACACACACACGAGAGAGGGCGAGAGACCAGGAGAAGACACACACGAGAGCGAGAGACCATGAGAGAACACACACACACACACACACACACACAAATGAGAGAGGGGGACAGAGAGAGAATGGAGTGCATTAGTAAAGCTGACTCCATACCAGGTTGTGACCTTATAAGGGGTGCTGTACTCACAGAAGTCCTATCTTAAACCCATGTTGTCATTCCAGGGCCGTGACTCGTAACCGGCCGCAGCCGGGGCCAGAAGCCACCACACTGTTGCTACGGCAAAAACACGCATGTCTCACCACTTTCCACTTCTTGCCGTCCAGCTCGAAGACGGGGGGCAGGTTGCGGCTGACGGGGGCTGCGGTGGCCGGGCTGGCGGAGAAGGGCTTGGGGCCCGTGCGAACGGGGGCCTGGACCCTCAGGCCCGGGTTCTTGTGGGTCTTCTCCGTGTCGGACACGTGCTTCAGGCCTGGGGGGGGGGGGGGGGGAGAGAGAGGAGTGTGAGGGAGAAAGAGAGGGAGAGATGGGGTGAGAGAGAGAGAGAGACACAGAGAGAGAGAGAGAGAGAGAGAGAGAGAGAGAGAGCAGACCTGTGAGCCTCGCTCGACCGACATATCACCAGTTAATAATAGTCAAGTTAAGTTATAAATATAAACAAAACAACTGGACGCTATTAGAGAACGTTTTACTTACTTTCTAACTTTGGTTTCGTTTTCTTTTACACATCTATTTTATTGCTTCATTTTACTGTATGTTTGCTTTAGCTTTCTGCTAAATCTTAAATACAGTGCATTTCACTTTCTACAACGCATTTTTGTTTTCTTTTACTCTCTTTTGCTATTATTTCATTTTGAGGCACGACGACGTTTCCATTTGAGACACTTTTGAGTCTGCCTCGTTTGTGAACAGTGCTTTGTGAATAAAGTCGCCTTGCCTACTCTACTCCAAAACCAATACGGACACATCTGTGCTCCTGGTGCTCTGCCGGAATGCTCTCCCAAGGGTTTTCCCAGAATGCCGCTGGCCTCCTACCGGTGGTGATGTCAGCGCCCTTGTTGATGGCGGCAAACAGAGCGTTGCGGGTCTCGGCGGCACCGCCCCCGCTGCCCTGGGACGGCTCGGCCATGGGTGGGGGAGGAGGTCCGGGAGGAGGCGGGGGAGGGCCACACCCGCCCGGGGCCCGGGGGGGGGCCGCGCTGGCAGAGGCCACGGGCCCCTGCCGCGGAGGAAGTGACATCACATCGTTAGAACCCGATACAACCGTGGGCACGGGGCCAGTCCGATGTTACGTCCTTAGTTTTGTGTTGACGACGCTCGCTCGATAATAAAAAGCTTCAACAAAAAATGATGTTGACTTTGCCTTTATTTATTTTAGCTCATTTTGTATGCTCTATTTAACTATCTATTAAATTATCTATTTAACTCATATTTAACTTTGCCTAACTCTTCTTTTTCTTATCTGTTATTTTATTTTATTGTTGGACAATGTTTCTATGTGAGGCACTTTGAGTCTGCCTCGTGTATGAAAAGTGTAAATAAATAAAGTTGCCTTGCCTAACTGAAAATATAATTAACATAATGGACATATTTTTCCTCTGTTTCATGCATACTTAAAAACTGCAAACCCGCTATAAACGTATGCCTGTGTGCGTTTTAATGAAGGGAGCTGTAGTTTTTAAAGTACTTCAAAACGACAGCCCCACAGTATGTGTTTTGAGGAAGGGGTCTGGACCAACGACAGCCTGACCGATAAAGAAGACAGGAAGTGTCTTCTTGATTGACAGCAGCTGTGCGGGGGGGGGCGGGTCTTACGGTCTTGCTCCAGGCGAGGCCTGTGGTGTGGTGCGCCTTGATGTAGTTCTGCATCTCGGTCCAGATGGACAGGTAGGCCTTCACCCAGTCCACGTGGGTCTTGTCCCTGCCAGGGAACCAAGGTTAGAAGAGACCCCCTACTACCAGATGCGTTGCCCGGCTGACCTGGCTAGCATGCTACGCTAGCCCGGTTAGCATGCTACGCCAACAGCTCCCACTCACTTCTCCTTGTAGTCCTTGAGCACGCGGTTGGTGTAGAACATGGCGGAGTCCTGCATCTCCTTGACGAAGGGCCCGGGCTTAGGGGCCTGACGACAACAACAACAACAACAACAACAAAAACAACATGTATTAGAAATGCTTCAGATGAGCAAATACACAAAATGATACATAGCACGTGATTGGCCAAGCATGGAGAAAGGCCCAGTGGAGACTGCATTGAATTTGCATGCCAATATGTTATCAGCGCCTGTTGACAGTGTCAACAGGCGTCTTTTCATCCCGACTCTGGTTCTAACAAAGGCTGGATTGAGGAGCGTCCGGACCCAACATAGAGGGCTCTGTGGCTCCGTGGCCCGCGGCCCGCGGCGCCCACAGCCAGCCAGATCGGCATCCAGACACTCACGCACACACACACACGCTCCCTGGTTGGTTGTGTGTGTGTTTTGTGATGTGTGTGTGTGTGTGTGTGTTTTGTGATGTGTGTGTGTTTTGTGGGGTGTGTGTGATGTGTGTTTTTGTTCTCCTGTGTGTGTGTGTGTGTGTGTGTGTGTGTGTGTGTGTGTGTGTGTGTTTTCTCCTGTGTGTGTGTATGTTTTGTGATGCGTGTGTGCTTTTGTGTGTGTGTTCTCCTGTATGTGTTTGTGTGTTCTCCTGTATGTGTTTGTGTGTTCTGTGTGTGTGTTCTCCTGTATGTGTTTGTGTGTTCTGTGTGTGTGTTCTCCTGTGTGTGTTTGTGTGTGTGTGTGTGTGTGTTCTCCTGTGTGTGTGTGTTTTCTCCTGTGTGTGTGTATGTTTTGTGATGCGTGTGTGTTCTTGTGTGTGTTCTCCTGTATGTGTTTGTGTGTTCTCCTGTATGTGTTTGTGTGTTCTGTGTGTGTGTTCTCCTGTATGTGTTTGTGTGTTCTGTGTGTGTGTTCTCCTGTGTGTGTGTGTGTGTGTGTGTGTGTGTTCTGCTGTGTGTGTGTGTTTTCTCCTGTGTGTGTGTATGTTTTGTGATGCGTGTGTGCTTTTGTGTGTGTGTTCTCCTGTATGTGTTTGTGTGTTCTCCTGTATGTGTTTGTGTGTTCTCCTGTATGTGTTTGTGTGTTCTGTGTGTGTGTTCTCCTGTGTGTGTTTGTGTGTTCTGTGTGTGTGTTCACCTGTGTGTGTGTGTGTGTGTGTGTGTGTGTGTTTTCTCCTGTGTGTGTGTATGTTTTGTGATGCGTGTGTGTTTTTGTGTGTGTGTTCTCCTGTATGTGTGTGTGTGTTCTCCTGTGTGTGTGTGTGTGTGTGTGTGTGTGTGTGTGTGTGTGTGTGTGTGTGTGTGTGTGTGTGTGTGTGTGTGTGTGTGTGTGTGTGTGTGTGTGTGTGTTTTGTGTGTGTGTGTTTTGTGTGTGGTGCACGCGCGTGTGTGGGACAATCACCACGGCGACCCATCCGAGGGCGGGCACGCTCTCGCTGACGGAGGACAGGTGGTTGAAGTGCGGCGAGGACCGGCTCTTCTCCCGCAGGCTCTGCACCGCCTCGATCATCTTGGAGACGGGCTGCAGCATGGCCGCCAGCACCGCCTGTGGGGGGGAGGGGGGGGGGACAGGTGATAGGGTTATACAGGCTCTCCGATTGGCCAGCCGCCAGAGGTCGACGCCTTCATAATGACGATGCGAGTCATGGTGCCAGGAGGAGACCTTGATCGTCAATCGTTAAGAACCAACCAATCGCAGACTAGCAACCGTCACTTCGCAAAGGAGCATGAGCATTCGGGCATATAGACTAGAACCCGACCGATGTTGGCCGGTTTTATTGGCCTATTACAGATGTGTCTGTGTCGGTGCATGTGTTTGACGATATGCGCCAAGATAAAACTTTAGAAATGGTGTCGATTTATTAACGTTATCGCCCCTTTACGAAACCTCTACTGCGGTGGTTGAGCCTCTAAATGTTTTAACTGAGCACATCTGCCTAAACACCCCCAACACTAACAGTTTTACATCATGTTCTGTGTGACGGTTAGTAGCTCCTCCCCATACTACAGGGGATTGGTTAGTTTAGCCCAGGGCTTTAATGCAATGTCGACATCAGTCATTTTTTACTCCCTAATAACCCCTTAAATCCAGTATGGGTCAGGCTCTAATATATACTGTAAACCACACACACACACACACACTTAGGACTTGTTTATATGCGCCCCAGACAGACACACAGATACACATTCTAGCTTAACTCCTTTCTCGAGGCTATTATGGGATGTCAAATGTAGACGACTTACATCAGCGGGCTTCTGTGATCCGGAGGCGGTGGCCAGGAGCTGTCGCTGGCAGGAGAACGCCTGCTTCATCATGTCTGCCTGGTGACCACAAGCACAAGACAGGCCCGCTTAGCAACAGCAGGTGGCCCAAAGTGAGGAAGCGTTAGATGAGAAAGGTTTTTGATTGGCTTACGTGTTTCAGGACGTCCCCCCCGATCTGCTTGCTGAGGGCCATGTACTGGGCCACGGGGCCGCTGATGATGTCATCGTAGGCCCCCACGTACGCCGACATGGCTGGAGGGGTCGCCGCGGGAACGGGGAGTAAACAACAACAAACAGGAAGTCAGAGAGGGAGATAGAGAGATGCAGCGACCACCAGTAAAACCCGCCAGTTCTGTTCCTTCTGACCACCAGAGGCTAGGTGTTAACCTGGGTCACATGGCTCTCAGGGAGAACCGAGATTACGTTAATGTTAACGGCCCCCTGTTCTCTATTTAACGTTAAAGCTTCCTCAAACGGAAACACCCTCATCCGTTTATCAGACTGCCTCACTTCAGCGCAACAAAGTAGTTCCTCATTAGACAACATGGAAACGAGGGTCAGTCCATAAATGCTCACTTTTAGTCATTTAGCAATTTAGCAGATGCTTGCATCCAATGCAAAGTGCACTGAAGTTTAAAGTCATGTCATAAATGAGCCGGTAGGGGATCGACTATGTGTACAGCTCTAGAGCTTTATCAGCAGAACAGACAGCGCTACGACGCCGCACTCGGGCTGCAGTTCACCTCCTCCTCCAGCGGGGGGTGACGGACCCCCGGCGCTCCCCGACACCGCCTCCAGGCGTCCCACTGCGACCTCCAACCGCTGCACCAGACTCGCCAGCTCTGCCATACCTGTGACACGGGGGGGAACAAGAGCATTAGGAGACCCGCTCGAGAGAGAGAGAGAGCTGGGATATGCAGACGGCGTTGTTCGGGCTAGAGAGGCACGATGCACCAAAGCGGATCCGTCAGTCATTCTGTTTAGAAGATGCTTTTATCTCGAGTGGCTCGCATCGATCGTGAAGGCATCCGTGTCGCCATGGAGACGGCCCTATAGGCAGGTCGTTTTACCCAGCAACAATTGGCCAATTTTGCAGCGGAAGATAGTGTATATTCGGGATCGACCGATTATCGGCGCCGATATTCAGCATTTTGACGCATATCGGCATCTGCTTTTTTTTTTGATCCGACGGCCGATAAGAGATCAATTTAAAACGGGGTTACTTTGGCTCTGATGTAGCCGCGCCTCTCTGCCTGCTGTCACTACGCTGTCTCCAGAATTGTCCCACCCACAGCACCATCTGATTGGTTACACGCTCTGGTTACACGCAGAGCCACGACGGGTAACAGCCAATCAGCAGTGAAAGCTGTGCATGCACAGCGCTCACACACACACGGCGGAGAGGAGAAAAGGTTTTGTCTGCTTTGGTTTTGAGGTAAGTTAAGGCAGCAGACTCTCCTGAAATTGTAATAAACATCCCAGTCCTCTACAACTCACAACTATTAGTAACATTACTGTGAGCCCATTAACGTTATATAAACGTTAATGGGCTCCAGCGTCCGGCGTCCAGGCATGCCTGTTAATCACTCGAAACAAGGTTTGTTGATAATATCGATATGGAAATAGTCTGTGATAGTAGAAGTCTGTGTGAGTGAGAGTAAAAACTTAATAAACTCAATTTAGTCCAGTTTTGTTGCAGGGAAGCACGTTAAGCGCTGGTTATACTTCTACAACTGCGTAATGCGCTATCCAACTGCGTAACCACGGAGCCCCTCGAGCCCTTAGGCTTTAAGGTGAAGGCTGATTAGCTTTTAGCGCAACGTTAGCCCAGCGGTCCGCTTTCTCCTTCTCTGGCTGTAGACGCACAGCAGACTGTAGCGAAACTCTACAACTCACGACTACTAACGTTACTGTGAGGCCCAATACGTTAGCAGCAGCTGTCTGTTCCTATGATAAACACTGATTATTAAAGTGAAGATGCTGTAGGCTATTTTGTGTTTTTTAACGGTTTAATCACTTGAAACAAGGTTGCTGATAATATTGATAGGGAAATAGTCAGTGATAAAAGTAAGAAGTATGTGAGAGAGAGAGAGAGAGAGAGAGAGAGAGAGAGAGAGAGAGAGAGAGAGAGAGAGAGAGAGAGAGAGAGAGAGAGAGAGAGAGAGAAAAAAATTCAGTTAGTTTTATTGCAGGGAAGCACGATGAGGGGATGGCTAGAGAATAGCGTGTGTGTGTGTGTGTGTGTGTGTGTGTGTGTGTGTGTGTGTGTGTGTGTGTGTGTGTGTGTGTGTGTGTGTGTTTGTGTGTGTGTGTAAGCCACATGAGAAACTGCAGAAACTGACAGCAAAGCACCGTCTGTCTGAGAGAAAACTGTCGGGCAATAATGGCTGTTTAACTAGGGAACTATTTATTTATTTAAATTTTCAGTTAACTTCATTAGAACACCCTGCACTTTTTTTGTTTGAATTTAAAAGAAAGATAAGTAAAAGATTAACATTTCAGTTCAGGAATATTTTAGTGAGCCATTTATTTGTTTAAATTGTGTTATGTTGCAAATCTGATAAGCTGTTGTGTTTATTAAACATATGCTTAAAGGCATTTAAATATAGTTAAGTGTTGGAGTTTGTATTATTCAAAATTTTGACGCCAATATTTTCCCATTTTCTGTAAATTAATATCGGCTCCAAATATTGGTTATCGGCCCCCTTGACTACTAATAATCGGTATCGGTCCTGAAAAAAACATATCGGTCTATCTCTAGTGTATATCGCCGCATTCAGCATTTCAGGACAGGTGTTTTTCTGAGAATACATTTTGAGCGTACCACCGCAATGGCTGCATGTTGGCACGTTGCTCCAAAGTTAATAAAAGATCTTTGACGATTACAACTAGATTCATGTGCCCACGAGCAACTAATAGACGATTCATGCATTTTTCTTTTGGCAGTCGTTCATCAATGACACATGAACAGCTTTCCTTTCAAAAAAATAAACCATTTAAGCTTTTGGTCTACAGCTAAAAACACACATCTAGGAAACCGGACACCAAGCAAATATTAGGTGCATTATGAAACGATCGGACAGACTTGATGAGTTCCAGGACCAATCTCAGACCAGGTTGAGCCGTGGTTCTCCTCCTGAAGGCAGGGTTGAGCAACAGGGATGAGAGACAGCGAGGGTGGAATGTGATCAGAGGGGCAGGCAGAAACATGCTGTGCTGGTAAATGGTATGTAGGTTACAAAACACACTTCTCCTACACAAGTGATGACTGGCTTGGGCTACGGCCGTCAAGGCAGTTATTCTAACAATGCCTGCTGCAAAACCATCAAGTTATGTGGATGTGGCCACATCATGCAACAAAGAACAAGAACAAAAAACATCATTGATTAGTGTTGATCGATGTGTTTGGGTTTGTAGTCTTCAAAATCGTGTATTTAGACCAGAAGGTAGCATCAAATATACCATATATATATATATATATATATATATATATATATATATATATATATATATATATATATATATATATATATATATATATATATATATATATATATATATATATATATATATATATATATATATACACACAGACATCTATAAACTGCTGCTATACAAAGCAATACAACAAAGCAAGCTGACTTTAACTGACTAGACAATTACAATTAATACAATTAGGGCATTTAGCAGACGCTTTTATCCAAAGCGACTTACATCGGTTAATACACATTGACACACCGACGGCAGAGTCAACCATGCAAGGCTAAGTGTGCAAGGCAAGGCTAGGCAAGCTAGGAGGAACTGGGTATCGAACTATGAACCTTTCGGTTACAAGACAACCGCTCTACCTCCTGAGCTAAGACATGTTCATTGAAACATTATTCCTTTGTGTCACCAACAGAGAGAGAGACAGGGAGGGAGAGGGCAGATATTGCGTAACACCGGTGTAACCAACATGACGCTTACGTCATTTGTTTGACCAAGACCGCTCCTAGTCCCAGGTGTTTCCACCTGGGACCAGGGGAGAAGACCCTTGTACCTGAAGTCACTCCCAGCCAGGGGGAACACCTTGGACCAGGGGTGGCCCCTGGTAACTTCAGGTACAAAAGGTGTTCTCTCTTTGGGATAGGCTCACATTATCTCCTGGCCATTGTCTTCAACCGAGTGCTTAATCTGACCTTTTCCACCCCGACCCTCAACCTGGTCAAACCACATTCTGGTATCATCATCTACCCACTCAACATCGAGGTAACTTAGAGGGTACTCTCGAAACCAACAACAATGACAAGTCTGTCTAGAAGAGCCTAATCAATAGATTGCACATGAGTCCATTCAAGCCAGAAAATCGAAGTCAATCACCTTGAAACTAAGAAAATAGCATGCTAGATTAAAAATATTTCCATCTTGTGCTTATAATATATAATAACATCTTGGAGGGGTGGTAGGAGAGGCAATGACTGTAGTAATTAAAAAAAAAAAAAGGTACGGCAACAGGAAATAGGCACCCAAGTCCACTTCCTGGATGACCACACACACCTATGACGAATAGGTGTGTGTGTGTGGGGGGGGGGGGGGGGGGGTTCATGATTCAGCCGTTCCCGAGGGATAGGCACGTAGGCAAAACGGATACTAGCAAACCCCTAAAGTATGATTGAATCCCTAACAGCGACAGAATAGTTGTCTTTCTCGGTTCCTAATCAGCCTTATCGTCGTTTATGCGTCAGTGTATTTCAGCACAGTCATGCATCAATCACGCCTACATCTGACCTAGCTGACTGCCGACGATGCACACGTCTGCGGCGGTTCAGGTCCCCAGGTACGACCCCGTTTGTTTGCATACCCCACACTTTTCCGGGGTATGCATGTAAATACAGCGTCCTCATCACATCAGACACACTGAGCTGGTGTCGCATGTGTGTGTGTTCACGCCACGGCTCTCTGCCTGTTCTGGATCAACAACCGGAGCCAGACAGCCGCAGTCCGCGCCGTTCCCGGGCCTTCAGTCTGTTATGAGAACCGGGTCAGCGCAGGCAGAAGTAGGCCAAACCAACCCCGGCAGTAGCGCTGCGTCTCAGCCTCCTCACGGCCCCACGGTGGACCCGAGTCTGGAGATAATGCGACTCAGTACAGCTACTGTAGACGTCTTAAGATAAAGCCAAGCACCCAGACCGAAGGAAAAACAGTATGCCTGGATGCATTGACATATGTAATGTGGCACTGTGGGTGCCACATTACACATCGTCGACCCGCACAGACTCCGCTGTTTCTGCATTTCCTGGATATTTTTCTTGCCCAAGTGTTAGCAAAAATGTTGCACTGCCGTGCAGAAAAAAAGTTTCCACGTTTTGCACACTTCGAACCCGTGATAAGTTACGGTACGCGGGGGGGGGGACAGCATGGATGCGTAGACATACTAGTGGCAGGCTGGGCTAGTGAGCGGTACACCGAGCTGGAATAAATAATGTCTGGATGATTCAGTGCAGAGCGAAGGGGAGCGGCGGTGGAGCATTGTTAGCTTTCTGGACGCTTTGGTCACACACACAGCCATGCATACACAAACACATACACACACTAAAGCATGTCACTAACCGTGTCGGAGGGGAACGGGAGCGTCCTTACCTGCTAGATTAATCAAGCAGTGATTTTGATCCTTAATCGCAGTCAATCGGTGTGGAAGTGATCCGAGTCAGGGCAGGCTTGGGCTTTCTTCCTGTATCGCTCGAGCTCCCGGCTGTCACCGCGCGACGTTTCCGCCCTTGTTCGCGCGAGCTATTCCTCTTCCATATATGGAGCGAAGAGTCAGAGAGCAGCAGAATGTCCTTAAAAGACAAAAAAGAAACGGAAGTTATTTTTTTTTTCCGTCTTCCTGGATTCGTGTGTCGCAAAGATAATAGTATTTTTGCGTTTTAATATTTAATCTTTTACGTGGCGGCTGAATGATTGTGTTTGCGTCATCCCAACGAGGTGTTGCTCTCGCCATCGCTCGGTGATGGTAATGAACTTGAATGTATCTTCACAGACTTTTGGTTCATTATCTGCAAAATAGCTTGTGGGCAAAGCAGGATATAATTAACATAATCTTTACTCAATTGGACTATTTGACAAGGAGTGTTACAAAAGAAGACAGTTGGGAACCAAATTCCTACACCACAAACTGCAGACATAGCACTTCTGAGCAGGTGCGGCACAGATATTTGCAGGGGCAGGGGCTCAAGTAAAAAGGGGGGGCCCCTTCAACCCCCCTCTGGCAAACTGTGGGTGTTACTCGGGTCATAATGCTGCACCCCAGCCACGTTGAATCTTGGCCAAAAAAGTTCACATTTGAAATTTTCTGCAACTCAGAGAAAACTTATTTGCATGTATTTATTTATTTGATCCAGAGCATCGCATGCAACACGGACACGGCTAGTGCCAATGAGTCTGCACAGCCTTGCATCCGAGCGAAATAATCATGATTTGAATGGATCATCTGGTCATTTGAATAAATAACCCCTTGATTTGAGAACAGGTTACATGAGGACTGTACGTCATCAATAATCCATTTGATCATGATGACCTTGAAAGAAGCAGAATTTTATTTTCTAAATTTGCTTTCGCAAATGCAAACATGTTTTAACATGCTCTTCTTGCAGGTGCAGGTGTCGTGCAAACCTACCCTATTCTTAGTTTTAGTTACTTGTTGGAGCAAAGATGAAAAACGACTCCCTCTCTTCCCCCCCCCTCTCTCTCTCTCTCTCTCTCTGTTTCTCCCCCCTCTATCTCACTCTCCCTCCTCTCTCTCTCTCTCTCTCTCTCTCTTTCTCTCCCTCTGTCTCTCTCCTCCCCCCCCCTCTCTCTCTCTCTCTCTCCCCCCGCCCTCTCTCTCTCTCTCCTCTCTCCCTCTCAGTCCCTCTCTCTCTCTCTCTCTCTCTCTCTCTCTCTCTCCCCCCCCCCCCCCCCTCTCTCTCTCCAGAGCGTCCGCGGGTGTCTCTGCTCCAGAGCCCCTCCTCCCCAGTGGTGTGCCATGCTACAGGCTTCTTCCCTGACAGGGTGATGGTGTTCTGGAGGAGAGACAGCCAGGAGCTCCATGAGCAGGTGGACCCCGGGGAGGTCCTCCCCAACCACGACGGGACCTTCCAGGTCAGTGTGGACTTGGACCTGAAGGCCGTCCCACAGGAGGACTGGGGGAGGGACGAGTGTGTGGTCCAGCTGAAAGGCATCGAGGACATCTCCACCCCCCTGGACCCCGCCCTCATCAGGACCAACTGTGGTAAGACTGGTGTTGGAGGGGATGGAGTTGGGGAACACATGTCTCACCACCTCCACCTGACCTCATCACAACCACTGCCAGGTCTACCTGGAAACTGCTGAAGCTACTGGGTAATCACACAGCTCCCAGGAGTAGCTCACTACAGCAGAACACGGTGGATTGTGGGTAAATGAGTTCTATGAATAGGGCTAGGCTCAGATCAGTCCCAGAGTGACCCTGAGCCCCAGAACAGATTCTAGAGGAACAGTTACACTGACGTTGAGTTAGTAATGAAAAGCTGTGTTTCCACGCAAATTACCCGGAACTCAATTTCAACAAAATACGGTTCTTTCAGCCGATTTCGGTGTGTGAGGCCCTTTCAGGGGGGGGGACTTCGGTGGGGTTTTAAGTCTGTCTGTGCGGTACCTTCTCAACAGGCAGGTGTGCCTGCAGCCAGGAGGCGCCAATATGCCAATTCCCCACATAGTGTTATGATACATTATAGAAAACCGCTTTGCGGCTCAGATGTTTCTTTTTTTTTAACTGCTTGTGGCGCCCCCCACGTGTCATGAAAGAACGCCTGGTTCGCCATGCCCAGAACCGCCCCTGCCAACACTCTGAAACATCCATTAAAGGGGACATATTATCAAAACAACACTTTTCCTGGGATTTGGGGTGTTGTTTTGGGTCTCTCCCACACGCATACAAACTTTGAAAAAAGTCTGTACATGATTTTTTGAGTGAGACAAGCATCTCTGAAAGTACCCCGCCTACAGTTACCAAACGAGAGAGTCAGTTTGTGGCGCCCCCTCCTACGTAGGAAGGGGGAAGCAGAGCTAAGCATATCATTTAAATCCACAAACAACATATGCGTAATCCAGGGCATATAAAGACTGGGACCAGAAGATAATTACTTTCCCTCCATTGAAACCCATTCATATTTTTCGATCTCATAGGTCCCATGGGATCTACCGGAAGGGGCGTGACTTCACCACTCTATGGAATCATTTGATTGTATTATATGCCTTGTGATAGGGTTGCATTGTGGCGTGGCGTTTGATTGGCAGATTTCGGCTGCACATGTGTTTTTTTATATAAGGATCCAGCTGAATTTATTACTACTTATACACTCTCTGATTCTTGAGGTCATGGATCGCAACGTGACGCGTTTCGCTTTGGCCTTCAGCCCCTGGGGGAGACGGCTGAGGAGTGGAGGGAGGGGGGGGCAGCAGGTCTCCCTCAACAGCACTGGAACAGAACCGGACCACCGGGGCCAAAGGAAACATTGACCTCAATGAAATGTCTTTTGTCAACAGGTTCCACAACATTGTGTTAGCTTAGTTAAAAGCTAAAATGTTAATTTTGTCGATTATGTAAGTTGTTTATAAAGTCGTTTATATATATAATTTAATCATAATTCTAGTTTCTCAACAGGTTCCACAGAAATTAATTTGATACAACTCACATATTTTTTTAATTTGGTTTATTGTCCAATACAGCACTGATTCAGTTAACATCGCTAGGCACTTGGTACACAAACAAAAATACATAAACATCTTCGGCATTTTATCAGGCAACATTTTGGTGCAGCACAGTACAACACCATCATTTGTAAACTGCCTTGTTGCGGCGTAGAAATCCCAACAAACATCCCTTGATTTGTCAATATTAGAGTCTAACAAAACAACCGGCTTTTCATCGTTTGTAAAAGCATAAATTAAGATGTGACATAATTTATGTAACAACACTACTTTTGTAACAAAACACTTGCCACTGTCAACATTCATTCTAGAGTCTGCAAGCATCCAGTGGAAGGAAGAGCTCCTGGAGTACAGAGGAGGCTTTCAGAGGCCGAGGAAGACTGAGGCTCAGAGCATATAGTACACCATCAAGAGCACATGCAGAGAGCGCCTCCATCAGCCCAACACGGTGCTGGAGGAGAAAAGCGTTGGGGGCGCCCCCTGGTGGCGGCCTTAATTAATTAATTAATTATTTTAATAAAACAAGCGAAATAAAACACATTTCGAAATGGAACGGAGAATGGGGGGAACGGGGAAACAACATCTATTGAATTGTTATTGAAACCATCACTGAAGCTCGCTGACCCCCCCCCCCCCTCGGAAATCTTGCCTAGGGCGTCATATTATATAGCGCCATGCCTGGCTGGAGGAGTGGGGGCGTGGCCTCCATCAGCCCGACATGGTGCTGGAGGAGTGGGGGCGTGGCCTCCACCAGCCCGACATGGTGCTGGAGGAGTGGGGGCGTGGCCTCCATCAGCCCGACACGGTGCTGGAGGAGTGGGGGCGTGGCCTCCATCAGCCCGACATGGTGCTGGAGGAGTGGGGGCGTGGCCTCTATCAGCCCGACATGGTGCTGGAGGAGTGGGGGCGTGGCCTCCACCAGCCCGACATGGTGCTGGAGGAGTGGGGGCGTGGCCTCCATCAGCCCGACATGGTGCTGGAGGAGTGGGGGCGTGGCCTCCATCACCCACACATGGTGCTGGAGGAGTGGGGGCGTGGCCTCCATCAGCCCAACATGGTGCTGGAGGAGTGGGGGCGTGGCCTCCATCACCCCGACATGGTGCTGGAGGAGTGGGGGCGTGGCCTCCATCACCCCGACATGGTGCTGGAGGAGTGGGGGCGTGACCCATGGCCCTATTAAAGGTTCTTTAATAGGGCCATGGCCTCCCTCCAGACGGAGGGACCGGGTGTTCGAGCTCCTCCCAACGGCTGCAGCATCATAGTCCGTCACACTGGGGAGAAGGAAAAGACGACGAGTTTGAAAGAGTAACTTTTGCAGTCCAGGTTCCCCTTATAAAAGGATTTATTGGCAATAGCGTGATACTTCAAAACAGTGCTGTGTATGAAAATGACAAAATGAAGTAGTGCTGGGTGATTCCATCAAACCTTAATGATATATAATTGTATATTATTTAATATATACTCACTCACTCACAATGCAATTTTACTTTCACTCAACTTTACTAGATATTTTTAGTTTTTGTGAACATTTGGTCCACAAGGTATCACCCCTTCCCCACGTAATGGGTAGACACAATCTAAGGAACACTTTTCAATATAATGTACGTCAGTGGGACATTAACTTTCTTCTAGTACCAGCCACCCAAATAAATGTTCAAATCCACCCTGCTGAATAATAAAATACTTTGAAATAATTTATTTTGAGATATTTGAGAAAAAGAAAAACACGACCATCAAAAACCGCATTTTCCAAGTTGTCTCTCTGTTCCTGTTTGTCTAAAGTGTTTTTTCAACCGCCGCGGTTGAGAAACCGCGCCGGTCGAGAAACGGCGTGAGAAATGACATAACACCTTTCAGAGAGGCGTGCCCTGAAAGCCTCAAAAGCAAACTCTGAGAGGGGTCTCAAATCTTGTCATAAAGAATCAAAATAAATTATTTTATTGTCACAAATGGTCACTTAAATGTTTTTAAACTCACCATGTCCAGTATTCACAATTAAAAACATTTATTCACAAATATGTTATTTTTTGCCAAGAGGAGCCAGCCAGTCCTGTGTGCGTATGCAAATTAGCCATGTTCGCGAAACAGAAGAAAGACATAATGTTGAAAAGTCATGCTAAAAACGGCTAGCAAGCGAAAGCTAAACCAAAG
This sequence comes from Pollachius pollachius, assembly GCF_949987615.1. NCBI lineage: Eukaryota > Metazoa > Chordata > Actinopteri > Gadiformes > Gadidae > Pollachius > Pollachius pollachius. Next base: position 4,899,332 of record NC_136946.1, on the reverse strand, counting down.
TGTATCACTCACACACTTGGGGCTATCTTTTAAATCTTTGCAGTGACTGAATTGTGATGATAGAACTAAGGCATAGGGTGCACTGTGCATAAGATAAGTGTGTGCCACTGTGGCATGCATGTCGTTTCCGGCTTCGGCATACTGCATGGTTATGAAGGCGTTGTGGTTGGTTGCCAGGTCAAGTTTATTAGCCCATTTAAAAACAACAATAGTTGACCAAAGTGCTGTAGAAAAATACAATGCAAAACAACAAATAGGCCTAAGATACACAACAACAGCAAAAGCAACAACAAAGCAAAACAAAAAAAAGCTTAATTTGTGTTAAAGGATAATGCAAAAAAGTGAGTCTTTAGTATCGTTTTAAACTGGTTAAAAGACTGGGCAGTTCTCAGACTCGGGGGAAGACTGTTCCAGAGATTGGGAGCCGCTACAGCAAAGGCTCTGTCACCTTTTGACTTTAGTCAGCACCTAGGTACATCCAGCAGCACCTGCCGAGCTGACCGTAATCCTCTAACTGGAGCATGAATGATATTGAGGTGCTAGCCCATGTAAAGATTTAAAAGCAAACAACAGAATTTGAACTTGATTCTAAAAACTACAGGAAGCCAGTGAAGAGAGGCCAGAACAGGGGTAATGTGATCATATCGCCTGCAGCAGCATTTTGTACCAGCTGCAGGCGACGGAGCAGACATTGGTCCATACCAAAATAGAGAGAATGGTTGTGGTTTTGACGTGCGTGCGAGAGCGAGAGCGAGAGCGCGAGAGAGCGCACCTGCCGTGGTGATGTTTGGCTTGTTGTGTAAAATGTCAGCATTCGCCGTGGTTGGACGAATGTGCTTTGTGTATGTGGTCAATGATGTATCTGTCTGATCGTATTTGCTGTAGATGGATTAAATGGTTTAAATAATGTCACACGATCGGTCATACCGCAGGCTTTCATTCGCAAGTGCACTGATTGCGTGCCAGTCTCCGATACTGGCATTTATTCAGTTGTATATTGCTCTTCTAAGTGCGCCATATTGGTGCCAATTATTGTTGTGTTTGCATCGTAATGCACAGCTTTGCCTCTCCTTGTTATAAAACATCGTGCATCCAAACAACTTTAGCCAATGCAGCCTCTTATGTCAGTACTGACATAGGAGGCTTCATAGAGTGTTGCTTTACGAATAGGCTACTATAGCATATCGGATTATCAACAATTGTTGTGTGCGTGTGTGTGGTGTCATGTAGGCTATAGACTGATTGCTTGCATCCATGAAATATTGTAATGTTATAGATCAACTGCATATTGAGATAATTTAGATCGGTATTGCGCAACAATCGGGGGATGGGGACCCCCCCGGAATATTGACGGGTATTTCGCACTGGTTAAAAGCAAGGGTGAAAAGTCGTGATTTGAGTGCTGTTTTGAATGATCAATGAGTGTTAGCATTGTGGATTATGGAGGTTTATATCTTAAAAGTATAGAGCGGAACATGATATTTTAAGAACAATTATTTCAGGGTTACGTGCAACTTGTTCGCAGTTACAGTGTGTGTGTGTGTGTGTGTGTGTGTGTGTGTGTGTGTGTGTGTGCGTGTGCGTGCGTGTTGGTCCAGGCCGGCCTCTTCCTCTCGCTCCGTTTCTGGTTCGCAGGCTTCCTGCTCAGTCCGTCTGCTGCTGGAGTCGGAGTCACGTCTCTTTGGATAATCTCATCGAGCTGTTCTTCTGAATACATCGATATGAAGGCGCTAACGGGGCTGCTGCTGTTGGTCTTTGGTCACGGTGTGTCCTCAGGTAAGACTGAGTAAAGTAGTTTCTTTTCAAAACGATCTTTCCAAAAGATTCGTTTATGGCCCCTGAAGAGGTAATGCTTAGATCTCCTACACTCAAAAAAACGACTCATTGGATGAACTCAATTAAATTATGGGCAGATTTTCCATCCAATAAATATATGTTAGCCCAACCTAAAACAAGTCCATCGATTCAATATAATGTATTTGAGTTCATCTATCTTTTTTTTTTTAAGTTGGTCCAGCTGAAACTAAATTCATCTATCTAATGAAATTAGATTGAGTTACCACTACATATTTGTACCAAAGAGAGGTAAACAAAAGTGATTATATTAAAGTAGTTAAAATAAATTGTATTTGTTCATCCTAAAAATATATGGTTAATTGGAAATGAATTACTCAAAAATCCCCCCCTCCCATTCTACCCCCTACACTCAAAAAAATAACTTGTTCCCGGAGCGTAATAAAATTATGAAATAATTTCCACCTAAATAAAATGCTTTAATTTAGCGAGAAGCTATTTTGTTGAGTGAACAAAATGTAAATATGTTGGGTCAATATGATGTATTTGCATTACTGTTACTTAATTACCAGGGGTCAGTCCAACTAGATTTGTATGGGTACATTTATCATACTAACGTAATTTTCTTAAGCCATTTAAACTTGTATGATAGGATTATGAGTTACTTAATTTAATAGGGTAGTTACAACTACTTTTTAAAATAGTACAGTACATGAATTAATTGTGCTGAGCCAAAGAAAAAAAGTTAGGTTTAAGTGGTTTAGCCTAAGAGATTACCTTAATCAATAGTAATTATTCAGAAAATAAATAATTTTTAACATACACATATTCAGCAATTTAAACATAAATGTCAGCCTAAATACCCCCAGCTGGTGTCAAGTTTAGAAAAGAAAAACAGGAAGCAAATTGGATTTGTTGGAATCACTTTACCAGAAAAGGCAAAACAGACTGTTGCTGTGAAAATACAACAAGCAATACAGCCTGAAATTTCAGTGTTTAACAGTCTGTACATCATGTTATGTATGTAATAAAAAACAACAGATAGACAAGCAAAAATATTAACTGCTGAGTTAGGAAATTGGAGCCCACTGTCGAGCCTGCCCCCAGTTTACATCTCATTTGCAACATCAACATATAAAATGTACTCATGTCAGTAAAACAAATCTACAGAAACAGAACATTTCTGGATTCTTCTAGGTAGCCAAAAAAAGCTCAAATGGCTTTTGAGAAATCAATCTGCAACATACATTCCTATACACAGACAAAACCAAATAACAACTGACATTAGGTGTCTATATTTACAGCTTTCTGATTACCAAAAAACAAATCAAAGCTGGTTATACGCAGAAAGTGGTCCTGGCAACTGAGTGCAAAGAAAAATGTTTGAGAACAAACAAAATACAGCATTGTGCATCCATATCTCAAGTGTCAAACAAAATAGTTAGTATAGTAGAAAATAACACTTTTTTTAACCTTCCCTTTGTTTAAAGAAACAATTCAAAACATTCTACTTTGTAAGCCCAAAATAGCAACAGTTGGAAGCATTAAAACAGAAACACAGCTTGCCACTTTAGTAAATACAGTAAATGCTCAAATGGCTTCAAATACCTTCCCATAAGAGTAACCCCTACCTGTAGTTTACTCTATTGAGGGTGACTAACGCGCAAGTAGAGTTTTCAGTGTTTGATTTTTTTTTTGAGAGTCTGTTTCCATCAAGCTCCATGATGATCTTCTGCAAAGCTTCAAAGGTGTATCTCAGCTGTGGCGGGTAGCTGAGGTTAAGAGCATATACAAGCGCAAACAACATGGCCACAGCAAGTGGTACGTTTCCCAGCTCATCCAGAACTTGCACACCCTCCAGAACAATACCTACATCTTCCAGTCCAACATCTGGCTCTGCACCTTCCTTGCGAATGACAGAGATTCCATTGCGACCGACAGATACGGTTAGAAATCCATAGCAAATGTTCATGTTATGACACCTGAGAAGTTGCTGGGCGAGGTCGGTGGTTGGAAAAATGCCGGACTATGTGCTAATCCACACAAGCAGTGCAACAGTACACTCAATGTAGCACACCTCGTCAACAAAGTGAATAACATCAGACTGTTCGGACAGCTCCGTAGCGATGAACTGCTGTGTTGACGCTCTACCAGCTAGAGGAGCTAATGCTACGTGAAGTTGACAGAGAAACCCCGCTAAGGTGCCAGGATGCCGTGGTAGTTTCCAAACACAGAGCGAATGACTATTAAGTGCCGACCTTTCCGCGGCCAAGATGCAGATTGGGGGAATATTCGTCACCACTATTATTCAAGTAGTCTATGTTACAAAGCTACATTCACCAAAGGCAGGCGATCATCCCCCGCCAGCCGTGCCTGCATTAGCGTCTGCGGTTTTGTAAATGAGTCCGCGCGTAAATGAGTAAATGAGACCGCCCCCCCTAGTGCCTCCATGGTTGAAAAAGTGCCCTCAAGAGTGGTGAATGTGAGAGAAAGTGCCTCAATGGCTGCCCTTTACATGTGAAAAAAAATGAATGGGTGCCCTCTGGTGCCCCTTCATACAATAAATGATGACGATGTGCCCTCTAGAGCAAGAATGTGGCCCTTTTATTTTTTCGCCCCTGCCCTTCAAACACTCTGAGTCCGCCACTGTCTGCAGTGATGTACTGTATTAACCTGTCCATCTTTCTGTCTACAGTAATGAACTTTATTAACATCTGTCTGTCTACAGTGCTTCACTCTCTGCAGTATTTCTACACGGCGTCGTCTGGACTCTCAACCTTCCCAGAGTTTGTTGCTGTTGGGATGGTGGATGGAGTTCAGTTTGAGTACTATGACAGCAACATCCCGAGAACCGTATTCAAACAGGACTGGATGGAAAAGGTCACCAGAGAGGACCCCGACTACCTGGTGAGGACAACTGAAAGATTTCGGGTTGCCCAGCAGAGCTCCAAAGCCAACTTTGGGATAGCCAAGGAGCGCTTTAACCAGACACGAGGTAAGTTTATATCCAATATTTGACTTCTCACATGGAGATATCCATCATTTAACCCCAGAATAAAGTTTCACCATACTCCTAAACACAAACACGCATGCACACACACACACACACACACACACATGCACAGACACAAATGCACACACGCACACACACACAATAGCAGTACTCCGTGTAGGAGAACTCAGTGTATTAGTCCTCGTCCTCAGTTACGGTTCCACATAGATGCAACGTAATGAACACGCCGAAGCTTATCGGCAATCGTGAACCTGCTTTGGTTCTGTGTTGGGTTTTAGTGAGCGGACCAATCACAGCCCTTGCTGCTGCGTCTCCTAGACCCAAGGTTCCAATTTTTGGGAGGCGCACGTCCGGCCCTTGTGGTGGACGCACGGAGGGTCCACGAGGACATAATGGGTCCGTAAACCCCCTTGCGTTGGGTCAACGTGGAACCATAACGAAGTCTTAAGTGTAGCAAAACTCAGTGTAGTAGTGTTATAGTACTCAGTGTAGTAGTATTTGTATATAAATTGAAGAAGAGACCAAGGCCCTTTGAGTTTCCAGAATCCCGATATTAAATCAATATCATATAATCACAATATTATCTAATGCTTGATGTGTCACATCTCATAAATTAATGAAAATTATTGTAAACATTTGTATTCAACATACAACATACAATAACATACAACAAGATGACCAACTACAAAATACAAATACAATTACATGCACAGATAATGTGAAATACATATAGTTAATGTAGTTAAAGGTTTCTAATATTATAAAGTTTCACCGCACTGGTTAATAAAGTAATATCTTCTTAATTCATGGAATCGTCTCGCAGGTCTGCTGGCTGCATTACTGGCATGAAGCAGGTGGTTACCAGCAGGTGGTATATAATATATATACCACCAACATGTATTCAGTTTTCCTGAAATAGTGCGATGCACCAGAAGTTTTCTTGTGCCGTACGTTTTCATTCATATCAGTAATGCGTCTTTCTACAGTCCTGGCAGACATGTCTTTAATCCTGGAGAGGATTGTGACTTTGTTTGGTTATCCGTTAAAGATAACCTCTGAACTGCTGAGGAAAGCCTCCTTTTGTGAGGGACCGACGTGGTCACCCCGAGTATTTGGGATACGGACTCACTGGACTGGAGTGTGGACAAAACGAGGGGCAATTCTGTGGCAAAAAAGAGTGATGTTTTATTTACTTGAAAAACAGTCAAAAAATAGATAAATAAAAATAAATCCCTTGTTCCAAAATACAAATAAACGTCTCAAAAAGAATAGCTGTTTGCAATTTGGCAGCTTAGCATAGCATGATTTGGCATATCATAGCATAACATGAGGTTCCTGGTTCTAACCTTGCATCATCAAGCCAGCACTGACCTTCAGCCACCCCAACACAGAATGAGACACCCCTGAAATAAGGCAAGCAATTAGTCCCAGGATGACCAATCGAGGCCGGTTAGACCATACCATTTACATGGGAGGAGAGTTCCTGGCCAAGGCTGGATGACCTAACTTACTGCCCCCTACTGCGACGGAAGTACAAATACCACAATCACTATGCTGGAAGGGGAGAAACAATGAGAAGGGGTTTCACTTTCTCACATTTCCCTCCTACTCTGGAGTCTCGCCAACAGGGTGGTGTTTGGTGGTGTAGGGTGGTGTAGGGCGGCGTAGGGTGGTGTAGGGCGTTGTAGGGTGGTGTAGGGTGGTGTAGGGTGGTGTAGGGCGTTGTAGGGTGGTGTAGGGTGGTGTAGGGTGGTGTAGGGTGGTGTAGGGCGGCGTAGGGTGGTGTAGGGCGTTGTAGGGTGGTGTAGGGTGGTGTAGGGTGGTGTAGGGTGGTGTAGGGCGGCGTAGGGTGGTGTAGGGTGGTGTAGGGTGGTGTAGGGCGGCGTAGGGTGGTGTAGGGCGTTGTAGGGTGGTGTAGGGTGGTGTAGGGTGGTGTAGGTCGGCATAGGGCGGTGTAGGGCGGTGTAGGGGGCTGTATGGCAGTGTAGGGTGGTGTAGGGTGGTGTAGGGTGGTGTAGGGCGGTGTAGGGTGGTGTAGGGGGTTGTAGGGGGTTGTGGGGGTGGGGGTGGTGTAGGGTGGTGTAGGGTGGCGTAGGGTGGTTTAGGGTGGTGTAGGGTGGTGTAGGGCGGCATAGGGTGGTGTAGGGCGTTGTAGGGTGGTGTAGGGTGGTGTAGGGTGGTGTAGGGTGGTGTAGGGCGGCGTAGGGTGGTGTAGGGTGGTGTAGGGCGGCGTAGGGTGGTGTAGGGCGTTGTAGGGTGGTGTAGGGTGGTGTAGGGTGGTGTAGGGCGTTGTAGGGTGGTGTAGGGTGGTGTAGGGTGGTGTAGGTCGGCATAGGGCGGTGTAGGGTGGTGTAGGGGGCTGTATGGCAGTGTAGGGTGGTGTAGGGTGGTGTAGGGCGGTGTAGGGTGGTGTAGGGTGGTGTAGGGCGGTGTAGGGTGGTGTAGGGAGGTGTAGGGTGGTGTAGGGAGGTGTAGGGTGGTGTAGGGTGGCGTAGGGTGGTTTAGGGTGGTGTAGGGTGGTGTAGGGCGGCATAGGGTGGTGTAGGGCGTTGTAGGGTGGTGTAGGGTGGTGTAGGGTGGTGTAGGGCGGCGTAGGGTGGTGTAGGGTGGTGTAGGGCGGCGTAGGGTGGTGTAGGGCGTTGTAGGGTGATGTAGGGTGGTGTAGGGTGGTGTAGGGCGTTGTAGGGTGGTGTAGGGTGGTGTAGGGTGGTGTAGGTCGGCATAGGGCGGTGTAGGGTGGTGTAGGGGGCTGTATGGCAGTGTAGGGTGGTGTAGGGTGGTGTAGGGTGGTGTAGGGCGGTGTAGGGCGGTGTAGGGTGGTGTAGGGAGGTGTAGGGTGGTGTAGGGTGGTGTAGGGCGGTGTAGGGCGGTGTAGGGTGGTGTAGGGAGGTGTAGGGTGGTGTAGGGTGGTGTAGGTCGGCATAGGGTGGTGAAGGATGGTGTAGGGGGTGGGGGTGTAGGGGGCTGTAGGCCGGTGTAGGGTGGTGTAGGGTGGTGTAGGGTGATGTAGGGTGGTGTAGTGCGGCATAGGGCGGTGTAGGGGGCTGTATGGCAGTGTAGGGCGGTGTAGGGTGGTGTAGGGTGGTGTAGGGCGGTGTAGGGTGGTGTAGGGGGTGGGGGTGTAGGGGGCTGTAGGCCGGTGTAGGGTGGTGTAGGGAGGTGTAGGGCGGTGTAGGGTGGTGTAGGGAGGTGTAGGGCGGTGTAGGGTGGTGTAGGGTGGTGTAGGGCGGCGTAGGGTGGTGTAGGGTGGTGTAGGGCGGCGTAGGGTGGTGTAGGGTGGTGTAGGGTGGTGTAGGGCGGTGTAGGGTGGTGTAGGGTGGTGTAGGGCGGCGTAGGGTGGTGTAGGGTGGTGTAGGGTGGTGTAGGGGGTTGGGGTGTAGGGCGGTGTTGGGTGGAGTTGGGGTGTAGGGTGGTGTAGGGGGCGTAGTTCTCTGGCTGGTCTTATTTTTTAATCTATCTATAAATATTAGTTATTGTTATCATAATGTCATATGGTTTGAGCTGTGATGTCTGTGTGTAATGAAGAATAACATACATCTAATCTTACCCGTTCTCTTTTCCCACCTTCCATCTGTCTCTCTCTCTCTCCCTCTCTCTCACAGGTATCCACGTATATCAGGAGATGTTTGGTTGTGAGTGGGATGATGAGGATGATACTACTGGTGGTTATGAGCAACACGGTTATGATGGAGAGGACTTCATATCGTTGGACCTGAAGACCCTGACCTGGGTCGCTCCAGTACTTCAGGCTGTCCCCACCAAACAGAGATGGGATCAGGATAGAACTGATGTACAAAAGAAGAAGAACTACTACACCAAGGAGTGTGTTGATTGGCTGAAGAAGTACCTTGCTTATGGGAAGAGCACTCTGCTGAGAACAGGTAGAGTCACATGACCTGCTGGGCGTTGACAGAGTCCCTGTTCTCTCTATCTCCCCCCCCCTCTCTCTCTCTCCCCCCACCTTCCCTCTCTCTGGCCACAATATACAGTGGGGCAAAAAAGTATTTAGTCAGCCACCAATTGTGCAAGTTCTCCCACTTAAAAAGATGAGAGAGGCCTGTAATTTTCATCACAGTATACCTCAGCTATGAGAGACAAAATGAAAAAAAAAAAATCTAGAAAATCCCATTGTCTGATTTTTAAAGAATTTATTTGAAAATTATGGTGGAAAATAAGTATTTGGTCAATAACAAAAGGTCATCTCAATACTTTGTTACATGCCCTTTGTTGGCAATGACAGAGGTCAAACGTTTTCTGTAAGTCTTTACAAGGTTTTCACACACTGCTGCTGGTATTTTGGCCCATTCCTCCATGCAGATCTCCTCTAGAGCAGTGATGTTTTTGGGCCTTGGCTGGGCAACACGGAGTTTCAACTCCCTCCAAAGATTTTCTATGGGGTTGAGATCTGGAGACTGGCTAGGCCACTCCAGGACCTTGAAATGCTTCTTACGAAGCCACTCCTTCGTTGCCCGGGCGGTGTGTTTGGGGTCATTGTCATGCTGAAAGACCCAGCCACGTTTCATCTTCAGTGCCCTTGCTGATGGAAGGAGATTTTCACTCAAAATCTCACGATACATGGCCCCATTCATTCTTTCCGTCACACGGATCAGACGTCCTGGTCCCTTGGCAGAAAAACAGCCCCAAAGCATGATGTTTCCACCTCCATGCTACAATGTAGGTATGGTGTTCTTTGGATGCAACTCAGCATTCTTTCTCCTCCAAACACGACGAGTTGAGTTTTTACCAAAAAGTTCTATTTTGGTTTCATCTGACCATATGACATTCTCCCAATCCTGTTCTGGATCATCCAAATGCTCTCTAGCAAACTTCAAACGGGCCCGGACATGCACTGGCTTTAGCAGGGGGACACGTCTGGCACTGCAGGATTTGAGTCCCTGGTGTGTTAGTGATGGTAGCCTTTGTTACTTTGGTCCCAGCTCTCTGGAGGTCATTCACTAGGTCCCCCCATGTGGTTCTGGGATTTTTGTTCACCGTTCTTGTGATCATTTTGACCCCACAGGGTGAGATCTTGTGTGGAGCCCCAGATCGAGGGAGATTATCAGTGGTCTTGTATGTATTCCATTTCCTAATAATTGCTCCCACAGTTGATTTCTTCACACCAAGCTGCTTACCTATTGCAGATTCAAACTTTCCAGCCTGGTGCAGGTCTACAATTGTGTTTCTGGTGTCCTTTGACAGCTCTTTGGTCTTGGCCATAGTGGAGTTTGGAGTGTGACTGTTTGAGGTTGTGGACAGGTGTCTTTTATACTGATAAGGAGTTCAAACAGGTGCCATTAATACAGGCAACGAGTGGAGGACAGAGGAGCCTCTTAAAGAAGAAGTTATATGTCTGTGACAGCCAGAAATCTTGCTGGTTTGTAGGTGACCAAATACTTATTTTCCACCATAATTTGCAAATGAATTCTTAAAAAATCAGACAATGTGATTTTCTTGATTTGTTTTTTCATTTTGTCTCTCATAGCTGAGGTTTACCTATGATGAAAATTACAGGCCTCTCTCATCTTTTTAAGTGGGAGAACTTGCACAATTGGTGGCTGACTAAATACTTTTTTGCCCCACTGTATAAACAAAGTCGCAATGTCCTGAAATAAGCCGACGAGACTGAACCCTCAAGGGGGACGCAACTCAGCGCTTTTTCGAAGAATATTAAATATTGAATATGCCACAAAATAACCTTTCTCTCTCTCTCTCTTCGTCTCTCTCTCTCTCCCCCCTCTCTCTCTCTCCTTTTCCCCTCCCCTCTCTCTCTTTCCCCTCTCTCTACCTCTCAATCCCCCCCCCTCTCTCTCTCCCCCTCTCTTTCTTTCTCTCTCCCCCCCCCTCTCTCTCACTCTCTCTCTCTCTCTCTCTCTCTCTCTCTCTCTCTCCATCTCTCTCTCTCTTCCCTCATGTTATTATACTTTCATGTTCTTAATGCCACAACATCACTGTGGACACGACATTGGAGGAGGTTCATCATTCAGAGGTGGAGAGGTTTCTACAACCAGACCACCAGTGTATGAAGATCCAATCAGATTCTAGGAAGGGGCAGGAAGTATAAGCAGGTGGAGATCAGGTGTCAGTCCTTCTGGAGTTTGATCCACTTACCGTCCCTCTCCTTCTTTCTCTCTCCCCCCTCTCTCTCTCCCATCTCTCTCTCTCCGTCTCTCTCTCTCTCCCCCCCTCTCTCTATCTCTTTCTCACTCTTGCTCTCCCCCCCTTCTCTCTCTCTCTCTCTTCCCAAACTCTTTCTCTCTCTCCCCTCTCTCTCTATCTGTCTGTCTGTCTGTCTCTCTATCTCCCCCCCCCTCCTCTCTCCAGAGCGTCCGCGGGTGTCTCTGCTCCAGAGGAGCCCCTCCTCCCCAGTGGTGTGCCATGCTACAGGCTTCTTCCCTGACAGGGTGGTGATGTTCTGGACGAGAGACGGCCAGGAGCTCCATGAGCAGGTGGACCCCGGGGAGGTCCTCCCCAACCACGACGGGACCTTCCAGGTCAGCGTGGATCTGGACCTGACGGCCGTCCCACAGGAAGACTGGGGGAAGTACGAGTGTGTGGTCCAGCTGAAAGGCATCGAGGACATCTCCACCCGCCTGGACCCCGCCCTCATCAGGACCAACTGGGGTAAGACTGGTGTTGGAGGGGATGGAGGTGGGGAACACGTGTCTCACCACCTCCACCTGACCTCATAACAACCACTGCCAGGTCTACCTGGACACCGCTGAAGCTACTGGGTAAACACACAGCTCCCAGGAGTAGCTCACTACAGCAGAACAAGTGGATTGTGGGTAAATGAGTTCTATGAATAGGGCTAGGCTCAGATCAGTCCCCGAGTGACCCTGAGCCCCAGAACAGATTCTAGAGGAACAGTTACACTGACGTTGTGTTAGTCGTGTGTGTAGCATCACGTGTCCAGAGACATGCGGTTCAATGATGGAGGGATGGATGGGCGAGGGTCTCTGTCCAACATTTATCATTACACACCTGATTTTATTTTCTTGATTTAGGCCTACCTTCATGGGACCTGCTTTTCATCCTTCGTATTGTTGCTGGTGTTGCTAGCGTTGCTGTTGTTGTTGGTGTTCTTGGACTGACACCTGATCTCCACCTGCTTATACTTCCTGTCCCCTTCCTAGAATCTGATTGGTTGTCTTCATACACTGGTGGTCTGGTTGTAGAAACCTCTCCACCTCTGAATGATGAACCTCCTCCAATGTCGTGTCCACAGTGATGTTGTGGCCTTAAGAACATGAAAGTATAATAACATGAGGATATTCACCACTGTTACAACACTAATCATTTCTCTTGATCCATAGATTCAGACAAGCGTCAAAAACCAGTTGGTGAGTAAAATGAGTTTTAACTGCAGTTCTGTTCTTATGATTAATGCTACTACCAACACGAGAGACCTTGGTGACTTGTCTAGCTCGCTGGACTCTACAGCTCTGTAGATCTAGAAACATGGAGTTCACTGGACTATACAGCTCTGTAGATCTAGAAACATCAAGCTCACTGGACTATACAGCTCTGTAGATCTAGAACCATCAAACTCACTGGACTATACAGCTCTGTAGATCTAGAACCATCTAGCTCACTGGACTATACAGCTCTGTAGATCTAGAACCATCTAGCTCACTGGACTATACAGCTCTGTAGATCTAAAAACATGGAGTTCACTGGACTATACAGCTCTGTAGATCTATATACATCTATCTCTATGGACCATACAGCGCTGTAGATCTAGATACATCTAGCTCACTGGACTATACAGCTCTGTAGATCTAGATACATCTAGCTCACTGGACTATACAGCTCTGTAGATCTAGATACATCAAGCTCACTGGACTATACAGCTCTGTAGATCGAGAACCAGCTAGCTCACTGGACTATACAGCTCTATAGATCTAGATATATCTAGGTCTTGACTTCACCTCCTCCCATTCTGCTACTTCCCAGGTTCTGACACCAGCTCCCAGAACGCCTGAGTACCAACCTCTGACCACAGTCAGTATTTTACCACTTTACAATACTTATTCAGAGTAATATGTTTACAGTTATATCTATTAGCAGCCTACTTTATCACAGTTATAGTTTTACTTTAAAAATAATCCATCACAGTAATAGATTAACAGTCATATGTTAACGGTACATCATTACAGTAATATATTAACAGTACATCATCACAGTGATAATGTGTTTGTTTAATTCTGACTTGTGCTTCCTTGCTGTTTAGGGTCAAAGTTAAATCATGAAGAGGTTTCTCACGATCAGCTTCCTAAACCAGGAGGGAGTGGATCGCTGTTCATTTATAATCCTTACAATCAGTTTTGGGCTATATTTGCTCAATTACAACATTCATACTTACTTACTTTTACCTTGATAACAACCATCAATCCGTAAGAAAAGTGTCAATAAATTAAAACGCTTTATTTGTGTTTTATTTGCTTAACTCACTGGCTTAAGGCTTAAACATCCAATCTTTCACTGATGCTTGGAAACCATGGCAACACGACCTCGACATGATGGCCTTTTTGTTTTGGTTCCAGCTGCTTCATGTTATAACCTTTTAATTATGTTACATTGTTTAGTAATATTTAAGTTTCAAATAATGTTTAAAGATTCCGAATTAAGATTTTGGACAATGAGATTTTGTCAAGTTTGAATACAATATTCGTTAAATTTAATGTGTTTCCTTCAAATGTATTATTTTAAGAGTTCTGCTAGCTAGAGAATTGCATTGCTACATTGGCTACCACACTCGAGCTAGGCTGCTTTAGCCTTAATGCTCTTTGTTGTATTTTCTGTGTTCTTTGGGGAATTGGATCATATATACTTTGGTTATTCTGTTAATAAAATACATTAAAAATGTTTTGTCTAAATATATTTAACATACTTATCTTTAGGTTGGGTTTAGATACTTTGTTTAGTGGTTTATAATTAAAGGTTGTTAGGTAATAGGTTAATCCTTAGGATTAAATTGACAAATACAAACTCTTATTTATTTTAAATAATATGAAATTGAATAAAAAATAAGGAAATTATTAATGCAAAATTACTATATAAAGTTATAAAAAACGTAGAAGCCATATGTTACATATACATTTACAAAAACATTTATTAACTGCATTTATGATTTTAGGTTATTTAGATAGGTATTTAGCCTTTAATTTATTCAGTATTTTATAATATCCTATGATATACAATATGAACACATGAATGCTAAATGTAAATAGCTTTAACATCATGAAAACAGCGACATAACACCTAAACTGCCAACACACGAAATGGCGTCCAGCGAAGTATGACCTGTAATGGTGGTGGGACATTACAGAAATACGAGAGCCTCATCACCGCCCACGGTGTCCATGGTTACGCACAATCTTAACTTCTTAAATCGTCCCAGTGTGTGTGTGTGTATGGGTTGTAATGACAAGCTACTTGGAGTGCAGGAGAGCATATGAAGCCGCTGACCGGTTTAGGAGTGACAAAGGTGATGGGTGAAGAAGATCCTTATCCAGCCAGCTCTCCTGACCCTCCTTCATATTGAAGTGGATAGATAATATGATATCACTCTTGTACATTTGTCTAGACCACTCTCTGTGGCCAGAGGTCAAGGTCAGAGGGCAGAGGTCAGATGATGTCAGTGGGACATCCCTGCATGGACCTCCACAGTGTCCAAACCAGAGGTCTGTCTGAACAAGAGGAGGTCTGTGTGAACCAGAGGAGGTCTGTCCGAACCAGAGGAGGTCTGTCTGAACAAGAGGAGGTCAGTCCGAAACAGAGGAGGTCTGTCCGAACCAGAGGAGGTCTTTCTGAACCAGAGGTCTGTCTGAACCAGAGGAGGTCTGTCTGAACCAGAGAAGGAGGTCTGTCTGAACCAGAGGAGGTCTGTCTGAACCAGGGTAGGTCTGTCTGAACCAGAGGAGGTCTGTCTGAACCAGAGGAGGTCTGTCTGAACCAGAGGAGGTCTGTCTGAACCAGAGGTCTGTCTGAACCAGAGAAGGTCTGTCTGAATCAGAGGAGGTCTGTCTGAACCAGAGGAGGAGGTCTGTCCGAACCAGAGGAGGAGGTCTGTCTGAACCAGAGGAGGTCTGTCTGAACCAGAGGAGGTCTGTCTGAACCAGAGGAGGTCTGTCTGAACCAGGGAAGGTCTGTCTGAACCAGAGGAGGTCTGTCCGAACCAGAGGTGTCTGAACCAGGAGGTCTGTCTGAACCAGAGGAGGTCTGTCTGAACCACAGGAGGTCTGTCTGAACCACAAGAGGTCTGTCTGAACCAGAGGAGGTCTGTCTGAACCAGGGAAGGTCTGTCTGAACCAGAGGAGGTCTGTCTGAACCAGAGGAGGTCTGTCTGAACCAGGGAAGGTCTGTGTGAACCAGAGGAGGTCTGTCCGAACCAGAGGAGGTCTGTCTGAACAAGAGGAGGTCAGTCCGAAACAGAGGAGGTCTGTCCGAACCAGAGGAGGTCTTTCTGAACCAGAGGTCTGTCTGAACCAGAGGAGGTCTGTCTGAACCAGAGAAGGAGGTCTGTCTGAACCAAAGGAGGTCTGTCTGAACCAGAGGAGGTCTGTCTGAACCAGGGAAGGTCTGTCTGAACCAGAGGAGGTCTGTCTGAACCAGAGGAGGTCTGTCTGAACCAGAGGAGGTCTGTCTGAACCAGAGGTCTGTCTGAACCAGAGAAGGTCTGTCTGAATCAGAGGAGGTCTGTCTGAACCAGAGGAGGTCTGTCCGAACCACAGGAGGAGGTCTGTCTGAACCAGAGGAGGTCTGTCTGAACCAGAGGAGGTCTGTCTGAACCAGAGGAGGTCTGTCTGAACCAGGGAAGGTCTGTCTGAACCAGAGGAGGTCTGTCCGAACCAGAGGTGTCTGAACCAGGAGGTCTGTCTGAACCAGAGGAGGTCTGTCTGAACCACAGGAGGTCTGTCTGAACCACAGGAGGTCTGTCTGAACCAGAGGAGGTCTGTCTGAACCAGGGAAGGTCTGTCTGAACCAGAGGAGGTCTGTCTGAACCAGAGGAGGTCTGTCTGAACCAGGGAAGGTCTGTCTGAACCAGAGGAGGTCTGTCCGAACCAGAGGTCTGTCTGAACCAGAGGAGGTCTGTCTGAACCAGAGGAGGTCTGTCGGAACCAGAGGTCTGTCTGAACCAGAGGAGGTCTGTCTGAATCAGAGGAGGTCTGTCTGAACCAGAGTAGGAGGTCTGTCCGAACCAGAGGAGGAGGTCTGTCCGAACCAGAGGAGGAGGTCTGTCTGAACCAGAGGAGGTCTGTCTGAATCAGAGGAGGTCTGTCTGAACCAGAGGAGGAGGTCTGTCTGAACCAGAGGAGGTCTGTCTGAACCAGAGGTCTGTACAGGTGAGTACATGCTAGACCGATACAACCACACACCAATCGTGACTGGGATCAACATGATGGGTAGGCATTGCAAAGTACTAAAATAAACTCAATCAAATGCACAATAGGACAAAGAACCCAAAGCCCACTGCTGCTCCAGCGCGAGGGCCGTGGCGGCGCAGTACTAGTAGTCAGTCGCTCCCCTGCAGGGGCCAGCTGGGTGGAGCGGGGGGGTGGAGCAGAGGGTGGACCTCAGTATGCTGACGGACAACGGCCCCAGACTAGACGTGGCCCTTCTAGTCCCCAGGGACAGGGACCTCTGTCGGCTGAGGGACCGAGGATGTAGCGGCTGTGAAGTATGTGGGAGCCCTTCTTCACTGTCTGTTGAGGAGGCTGCTGATTGGCTCCTCTTCCTGTCCGTCATCATGCTGCCAGTCCTTACAACCTGTTGCAGGGATTCAGGCGGGAAAAAGGGCTTTAGAACCCGTGCCCCGCCCCCCTCCTTGTGGGGCCAGTAGGATGGCTGTCTGTTTTGATGTGGGACACTTTGGGCTGTGTGTTTATATGCATAAACATACACAGCCACATACACACACACATGCATACATATACCTAGACATACGCACACACATACTGCACAGCAAGACAAATGACAGAGGCATGCAAGTTGAAAAAGTATTTCACTTTAATGTACAGATTATCCGGTTGCATTAGCACTCTTAACACATGTGATGGGTGAGGGTAGCCTTCCATAAAATCTCCTCTAAAATTTTTAACAAAATAACATAACATTCAGTTGATTGCAGTATCCCTTCAGTTTGTATATTTCCTTCATATTCCTAGCTTTGGAGGAATAGTTCAGTTTTAATCCATGCATACTAATGACTCCCATATCATTCCTTACTTGGATTGGTTAATCAAACCTTTTAGTCATTAAGAACTAGTTTTAAGTAAATATATTTAACTTAATTCTGAAGTATTTCATTCATCATCAATCAAAACTGAAATCTCTCCCGATCCTTGACAGTCGGCCTTCTGGTAAAGAACATGTCTAATTATGTGTGTATACTTGAGGTGTTGGATCCCTAGTTCAAAGACACCTCAACATTCATCCAGACCTTATTCCCTCGACTCTGAACTGCACTGTAGGGCCATAAAACAGGATAAAACTAGTGCAACATAAGCAACACATATAAGACATGAGATGAACTCTGTAGCAAGGAGCAGGCGTTTTCTAATTAACAAACAAAAAAACACCACTGATTGCTTATTGTAAACGGTGTACAACAGCTCTGTGGAGGTGTGAACCCTTCCAACAATCAACTACCAGAAGGAACGCTGATGCACATTCACATGAACCAGTTTCACAGTCTTTGTGTCCGGTTGTCCTTATACTAGAGGTTAGCAGAGTAGTGGTATATTAAAGAACGGGGTTCACCTATCTAAAGTCCAGGGGCACCTCTTCTTCGGCCCCGCCCCCTGCAATGTAAGACTCTGTTTCCAAACTCGTTGTAGAGCTGGGTCACTTCTAATAGTGTGGGATATCAATAAATGAACTGACCACAGACTACATGGAAGAAAAGCAGAAGCTTCGACACAAGACCCGCTTCTCCATTCACACATAAATTCACATCATCTTGAATCGGATGGACAGTTTTACTGTGTTCTACGCTGCTGTTGTCTCATCCCAGCTAATGCAGAGGTTAGATTAGCCTAATAACACATTTCACTCGTAGTTTGACTAATCGTCCTCTTGACAAGTCATCTGACTAGACGTCTTGACAAGTTGTCCTGACTAGTCATCTGACTATACATCTTGACTAGCCGTCTGGCTAGTAGTCTTTACTAGTCAGTGTGACTAGTTAGTCCGACTAGTTTGTCTTGATAAAAACAATACACTAGTGTGACCCGGCTGATCTAACCTGTGCGTTAGCTGGGCTCTAGAGCCATGAGGTGAGGCGTGGCTTGGTTAGCGGGGGGCTTGGTTACAGCGGGGCTGATCAGCAGCCTGTAACAGGGTAGATATGGTCGGTCTCCCATCTTTCTAACAACTGACTCCCAACACTTCAGTAGTTTAACGAAGGGGCCGCTGGCCCCGGCTGAGTTTATCTTGTGATCTGGGAAGGCGTGACTATGTGCATAAATATATATATGTAGCTATTTCACGAGATTTGAGACCTTGACCTTGTCATAGTTGACATTAACTCCATCACACAGGAGAACACGGAAGGTAACAGATCGATACAGCCGTCGCTCGGCAACCGAAGGCAAAGTGCATGGGCGGGAATGAAAACAGCGGAACAGAAATAAACACGGAAATTAAACAAAATGAAAATACTATGCAAACACAACGTTAAAACAAACCAATGACAAAACGAAACCGTGGTCTTCTCGACGGCTCCGGCTTCATCGGGGTCTCAGGGAATGTGAGGAGACAGACCCTCATTCACCTGCTCCCGGACCCCGCTGCAGGGCTCTTCTGTGGGGTCACAGTGAGGGGGGCGATGAGGGTCTGCGGTGAGGGCTCCACTCTGGCAGTCCAGTGATTAAAATCAACCAACAAACAAAAGAGAAAAAATACAATTCCCATAATGCCTTGTGATTGACGGCGACTCCTCCGTTGATGATGAGTGAGACGTCATGATGTCATGTGACACAGTGGTTTCGAGTTCAAATCGTTCCTATAGCACGGCCGGCCACCATAACATTGCTGGGCCGACACACTCAGGACCCCATGCAGTCTGCTGTGTTCTCTATCAAAGTGTACCAAAAACAACACCAACACTCGGTCGCACCACATGCACATTCATACAGTTTGGCGTTGGTTTGTGTGTATCGAGGCGACATTTTGTTGCTCCCATTTTGGTCGTTTTTTCGTTGCATTTTGTTTTTAATGACATTTTTCTTTCACTCGACTCTATCGGCACCCACACCGGTTGGTGGATTCATCTGGGCAGTGTTTGGGTAGCATCAGCCTGACCTCGGCCCGACGTCGAGCGTGCACGTGAAGCCTCCAGATTGTGGGTGTGAGCGTGCACGTGAAGCCTCCAGAGTACGTGCGTGAGCGTGCACGTGATTCCTCGAGAGTGCGGGCGTGAACGTGTCAAGTAGGCCTCTCCTCCTCTCTCCATTTTTTTTTACCCCCCAAAATGCTTGCTCTGAAGAGCTCCGTTTCCCCGCTCTTTTTCCCCTGGGAGGAGAGGTGTCACTACATTCTCAGTGTCCTAATGATCGCTACGTTGTTAACAATAGTTTAAACAGTCCCGGTTTCTCCCTGATCTGGTCAGGTGTGTTCCCCAGCACTGGCTCAGTGGCGCGAGGTGAAGCCTGGCCACTAAGGGGCGCCCCGTCGACACAGTGGGAGGCGAGCAGGCTCAACATGGATCCAGCATGTTGCCCCCCCCCCCCCTCTCTCTCTCTCTCTCTCTATTTCCTCAATAAATACAGTCTCCAGTGGGCGAGAGAGGGCAGGTCTGTGTGTAGAAAATGAGAGAGAGAGAGAGAGCGAGAGAGAGAGAGAGAGAGAGCGAGAGGGGGAGGGAGAGAGAGAGAGCAAGAGGGGGAGGGAGGGAGAGAGAGAGAGAGAGAGAGAGAGAGAGAGAGCGAGAGGGGGAGGGAGAGAGAGAGAGAGCGAGAGGGGGAGGGAGAGAGAGAGAGAGAGAGAGAGAGAGAGAGAGAGAGAGAGAGAGAGAGAGAGCGAGAGAGAGAGGGGGGGAGACAAGGACTGGAAGTTTGAGAGTTGGAAGAACATGCTTTTGGAGAGAGAGCTGCGCTCTCACGTGTGCACCCCCCCCCCCCCCGGCCTGCTATAGCAGCTCGTCCCTCTGTGGCTTCTTGCCCCGTGTGGGCCCCTGGCCGTTGCGCAGGGTCCCGTTCTGGGGCCTCAGCAGTTGGCCCCGCTCCCGGTCGGTCCAGGCCACGCCCCCCTGGCCGTCGTCGCTGTCCAGGTCCGAGTCGGAGCGCATGAGGGCGGAGGAGGTGGGCGGCGGCACTGCCTTCAGACGAGCTGGGGAGCAACGGGGACGATGAGGTCAGAGGTCACAGAGTACGGAAGGCTCAGACGGCGGCGAAGCTCTGAGGTCATCGCTCGGCGCATTGATTAAGTCTGGTTGAGGCCGAATGATCTGATTAAAGTTTGCTGATCCGTGAGCTTTTGACCCCACACGTGGGAGCGTCCACGTAGCACTCCCTGAAAGGCCAGGCAGGCTCACCAACCGGGTACCGGCCTGCCGGTCGGTTGCGGGTCACTGGGCGGACTGATCCGTCCAGCGTGCATCTAGGTGGACACGCCCGCTCGTGACGTCACCAAGTCACGGAGCAGGGCCGTTTTCGAAACGGCTTGTAATGGCTGATCCCAAAACGGAAAGCTCCGCCTGCACGGCCGCTAACCTAATCAGAGCAGCCCTCGGAGGCCTATTATGAGTACAATGAACACGCCCTGCTCAATGTATCCGGTGAGTCAGCCGTTTCTGGGTCCAAATGGACACGATGACAAGTGACTAATCATAATGGGTGCCATAACCCCACATGATAGGTTCATTAGTGTGTTAATGTACTGATTGGACATGGAGTTAAGGAGGGCCCTGAAACCGCTCTCCAGAATGGACTAATAAAAGGAGCTACCCTAATGAATGACAACTATAACATGTCTTTCTATGTGTAACCTTGGATAACACGGTCGGACGTTTGGTGGACGTTTGTTTCGCTCACTTGCTCGTCCGGGCTGCAGTTCCAGGCCGTCTCGTTCCTCCGCCTCCAGCATCTTGTAGCGGCTCTTGCTCCTGCGGACTCTGCTCCGGCGCCTTTGAGCAGAAACACAGACCGCGAGGCCACGTTGTGCATATTCTACCGTTGTTTAAAACGTGTTAGAACGTGTGGTGGGAGCTGGGGTTTATACAGGGATGGGATTTTTAGGATATGAGACCTCAGAGATCCTAAGGCAGCCTCTTAATTGGCTAGTTCCGGGAGTGTCTTACCCATGCATCAATGCAACTTGTATGGGTTGTACTGCATCAAACTATAATTAGTATTCTATCCAAGTGATGCACGATTAAAAGGTCACCTATAAACTATACCACTATAATATATATACTGAATGGACAGATTCAGAACACACTGAAAGGTATATTGTATCGTAGAATTGTAAAGTATTTAATGTAACGGTCAAGGCAGTTATACTATGACACTCACCTGCGGCAGCAGCACACCATGCCCCATGTGACGGTCGCTATAGCAACCACGATCATGAAGGAGGCTATGGTGACGTAGAGCACGCTCCACTCTGAGGAGGAAAGAACACGCCCGTAAGGTCGGACACACCACTAGTACACACAGTACACGGGAGATTTGATCATAATTCTAATTAAAATACAAAGTTGGATGACATTTTGAGGGCGTATTCTCTGTGTGTCTATAGAAATGGGAGTGTCTTGGAAGTTTTTAATAATACTTCCTGGTTGTAGAGAATGAGTGGAAAGGTACTCTATGGTTTCGTCCAATAGGGTCTCTATAGGCGGGGCTTCTACATGGTGGCTGGACTATTTAAACGTGTGAAGTGGGCGGGGCAAAGCCTCTTGTCCCATTACTCGTTGAACCCAAACAGTCGAATAGAAGACATATATTCTTATGATATATTTGAAAATCACTCATGGATACGAGAAACTAATAAATGATTAATATTATAATAAATAATAATAATATACTGCCTCTCATTGAAAAACAACAGCTTAAATGTGACATCACACCCATGTGACGTGGCATCCAATCAGGCCAAGCCTGATTGGATGCCACGTCACATGGGTGTGACGTCACAAGCCAATCAGGCGTGGCCTGGATGGGTGTGAGCCCGCCTCACCACAGTTGCTCTCGCCGTCCCCCAGCTGGGTGCGCACAAAGTTCTCCATCCAGAAGGGCTGACACACACAGCTCCTCGTGAAGGCATCACATGCCCCATGACCCGAGCAGTTCAGCTGGCAGACTGAGAGAGGGAGGGGGGGGGGGAAGAGAGAGAGAGAGAGAGAGAGAGAGAGAGAGAGAGAGAGAGAGAGAGAGAGAGAGAGAGAGAGAGAGAGAGAGAGAGAGAGAGGGGAGAGAGAGAGAGAGAGAGAAAGAGAGAGCGAGAGGGGGAGAGAAAGGGAGAGAGAGAGAGACATAAAAAGGTAAATAAAAGTCACGATGCAAAATATATGCATACGTTTTTAATATTTACTTGAACCATATATTTATTTAGCAGGATATGCATACACGTGAATACGCAACGTTTGGCTACAGAAGTAGGTTACGTCACATGTCATAGGGCGGGCCCTGAGGGGACACAGAGCCTTGCTCCTGGTGGCCCAGCATTGAGGATGGAATCGAAGCCAGAAGCTTTCGGCGGGGAGTGGAACACCCTAGCGGAGCTACACTACCGATGTGGTGGGTTTAGGTTTGGTTTCAGTTTAGAGGCCGGGTTAGGCCTACTATGAGTCAGGGCTCTGTCTTGGGCTGAGGGGTTAAAGCTGAGACTATAGCACGCGTTAGCGGTGTCTTCACGCTTTGACCACCATCAACAGATGAGGAATGACATCACCGCTTATGAGCGGTGAGCAGACGCCATCGAGAACCTCAGCTCTGTCCCCCGACGCGCCGAGCTCCAGGAGGCCCGGGTGAAGCCTGGGGCTGGGATAGAAAGGACGGCCCCAGCGTGGGCACCGGCGGACGGGTACTCACTGACGGTGTCCACCCGGTGGGCCTTGAAGATGAGGAACTCGGTCTTCTGCTTGCGGAGCTTGTTGCGCAACCCCGTGGCCACGCTGTGTCCCGACAGCGGGGGGCGCCCCGGGCCCCCAGAGACCAGGAACACCAGGCGGGTGCTGGAGGGGGGGGGGGGGGGGAGACACATGTTCCGTCGTCATGGATACTCAAGAGAGAGTTATCACTGGGATCTGGCCTTCTGTACTTTGGATCCATTTTGGCCTTTTCATAATTTAGAACTTTTTTCGACCAAAGTCACTGATGTTCTGTCTGTCTAACGAAGCTTAGTCCAAGAATAAGAAGCATTTCATTTACCGAGTCATCACGGCATTCAACGAAACATCACAGATAAAAGAACACACACACACCCACGGACACACACGCGCACACACACACACACACACACACACACACACACACACACACACAACCCAAGCTCAGAGAAAAATCACACACACACATTACAAGGTCAAAGTCTACAGTCACCAGTGCCTTGCTCAAAGGACAACCCTCAACCACCGGGATCCGAACCAACAACCCCTCCCACCCCCCCGTGCCCCCTCCTACCCACCTGTGCTCGTTGAAGGCGCCGACGTCGCGCACGATGATGTCGCTGTCGAGCACGCCCAGCAGGACGCCCACCTGGCGGAGCAGCATGTCACGCTGCCGCTGGGTCACCTGGGAGACGGCCACCTCCAGCACCAGCTCCACCTCCTCACGCGCCCACAAGTCTGGACCGGGGGGGGGACACAAGGAGAGGGATAAGAAGGTGGAGGACATACGTTAACATTAGAACGGATGGAACGAGGGTAGGGAGAGAGAGAGAGAGAGATTGTATCGAGAGAGAGAGAGAGAGCATGATGGAGGGCGAGAGAGAGAAAGAGAGAGAGAATGGGATGAATCAGAAGGAGAGAGAGACCAAGAGAATGAGGGAGAGTGAGGTAATGAGGAAGGCAGCAAGAGTGTAACCGGAGGGAGGGACACAAGGAGAGACGAGAAAAAGAGTGAGACCATTCGGGCGGAGAGGCTAAGAGTCAGGTGGTGAGAGGGAGAGAGACGATAATAAATACAGTTCTCCAGTGACCGCGTGAACCCAAGGTAAACAGGGTTAGTGTCAGGCCACGACAAGGAGCTTATAGCTGGAGGGTTTCCTACTGTGCGTAAACCATTAGCCAGGGGTAAGTGTGCGAGCGTGCGGGTGTGTGAGTGTGTGTTTGACAGGCACCATGTGAATGGGAGCTTGGGGGTGAAGGAGGTCGTACCGGGCTTGACCTCCAGGGCCCCTCTGTCGCTGCTGGTCTGGCC
>NC_136946.1:4860164-4870164 GCF_949987615.1 Pollachius pollachius | reverse complement strand
TCTGAGTCCTGACCCCCACCCCCTCCACATCTCTCTGAGTCCTGACCTCCACCCCCTCCACATCTCTCTGAGTCCTGACCCCCACCTCCTCCACCTCGCTCTGAGTCCTGACCCCCACCCCCTCCACCTCGCTCTGAGTCCTGACCCCCACCCCCTCCACATCTCTCTGAGTCCTGACCCCCACCTCCTCCACCTCGCTCTGAGTCCTGACCCCCACCCCTCCACATCTCTCTGAGTCCTGACCCCCACCTCCTCCACCTCGCTCTGAGTCCTGACCCCCACCTCCTCCACCTCGCTCTGAGTCCTGACCTCCACCCCCACCCCTCCACATCTCTCTGAGTCCTGACCTCCACCTCGCTCTGAGTCCTGACCTCCACCCCCACCCCTCCACATCTCTCTGAGTCCTGACCTGCATCTCCACCACCTTGGCCTTGCTCATGGGGCTGAGGGACCACTCGTAGTTCAGGGGCTCGTGGTCGTCGGTGCTCTCGTTGCCGTACAGGGTGATGGAGTTACGGGGCAGCGTGATCACCTGCAGACACCGCCGCCAGAACACACACAGGTTTAGTTCTAATCCTGCAGTCAACCACAACACACACACACACACACACACACACACACACACACACACACACACACACACACACACACACACACATTCAGTTAATCCTGCTGTTCACCACAACCAACACACACCCAGGTTCAGTTCATCCTGCAGTCAACCACACACACACACACACACACACACACACACACACACACACACAGATTTTGAATCAATTTGTACATTTGCATTTATGTCTCCATTAGGCATAAACTTTTATCTGAAGCAAGCTCAGACTGCAACCAATACACTACAGGTTAGAGGCTGTGGAACTTGGGGATCGAACCGAGTACCTTTTGGCGAGGAGACGCCCTAGTGACTACTAAGCTATCCTGCCCCCAACACAGACATCAACAGTTAATTTACCATGATGAAGAAAGTTGAAATATCTTGAAAGATGGACTTTTTGTCCATATAGCGTTAGTGTATAGTGTTTCCAGCATTGCCTTGAAGCATTAATATCCGTCATACGTGTGTGCTTCTCCGAAAGCAGTCCCCCCCTCCCCACGGCAGAAGAAGGGTTCCGGTGTGAATGGTTCCTACCTGGTTGGGCCCTGCGTTGGCCACTGGTTTGTAGTCCGTGGCCTTGTTCACCAGTAGGGTGGCCTGGGTGGAGTTCTGAACTCCGTCCGAGTCGGTCACCGTCAAGCTGTGGACGTTGAGGAGAGAGTTCCCCTGTTGATGTTGGACTGAATACTACGACAGGACTGCAAGGACCGCTCACATCCTGACCCACATCCTGACCCACATCCTGACCCGTTTGATTCACCATACGACTTGCAAGACTTGCCTTCGAAGCTATTGTTCTTTAATAGTTGCAATGCTAATTTTCCCAATCAACGTAATATTACTGTAGATACTGTAAGAGAACATTTCCCCCCTAATGTAGTTCTGATGCTGTACTTTGACTTCACAGTGACTGTGAGAGAACTACATTTCCCACTTGTCCAGTTCTGATGCTATATTTTGACTTCACAGTGACTGTGAGAGAACTACATTTCCCCCCTAATGTCGTTCTGATGCTGTACTTTGACTTCACAGTGACTGTGAGAGAACTACATTTCCCACTTGTCCAGTTCTGATGCTGTATTTTGACTTCACAGTGACTGTGAGAGAACTACATTTCCCCCCTAATGTCGTTCTGATGCTGTACTTTGACTTCACAGTGACTGTGAGAGAACTACATTTCCCACTGGTCCAGTTCTGATGCTGCACAGTGACAGTGTCAAAGAACTACATTTCACTGGCGCAATTTATCCTCGATGCTGTAAATGGAATGGGAGAAAACTACATTTCCCATGTATATTGGCACGGGTCGCAGGGCCGTCCTCACATGAAGGTGTAGCTCCCAGGCACCAGGCGGCTCAGGGTGAGGATGGGCGTGTTTCCGGTCACCTTCTCGTCCCTCAGGGGCCCTTTGACCTCCTCCCAGCGCCACGTCACCAGCTTGTCGTCATCAGAGCTCTCTGAGGGGGGGAGAGAGAGAGAGAGAGAGAGAGAGAGAGAGAGAGAGAGAGAGAGAGAGAGAGAGAGAGAGAGAGAGAGAGAGAGAGAGAGAGAGAGAGAGAGAGAGAGACATAGTGTATGGAGAGTGAGAGAGAACATAAGGAGGGAGATTAGGACGTGAAGGAGAGAGAGAGACAGAGAGCATACATAGACATGATAACGTATGGAACGAGATATTGCAGGGAGAGAGAGACGGTATGGAGATGGAGAATGGGAGAAAACATAAGGAAAAGAGAGACCAAGAGAATATAGGGAGAGAGATTGAGGTAAGGCAGATAATGAGAGAAACAGAGAGATACCGTGGGCAGAGAGCGTTAGAGTAAGGGGGACAGAGAGAGCAGAATGAATGGCTACGACACAATCCTCTTATTCTGCTCATGTTTGCATTTCTGCTTAGTTATAAATTTTGTTCTTAATGCTCATGTTCAACTAAAAGGACGTAGATGAGGTGCCTCACACTCAACATTAAAGAATAGCAACACATGATGGCTGACGTCGCCGAAACTAGTTCCAATGCGTCTTTCTCCCTGGGGGGGGGGGGGGGCCGCTAATAGGGGTCTCATGGGGCTCTCGGTGTAGGCGTGTCAGACTCACGGCTGCCGTCGATCACCGTGGAGCTGGTGGGCAAGGTGATCTCCTGGAAGGTGGGGGAAACCACGGCGACGGGAGGCTTGTTGACGCGGGGTTCTGTGGGGGGTGAGACACAGAGGTCATTGATTTATTATTATTATTGATGGTTTATTTGATAGGGACGGATACAGTGTACATAGACAAGCTGAGAGCAGCTATCCAATGCAAGTTTCATAGTGCTTATAGCGGATGCTGATATGCAACACCCATCCCTAGAAGGGCTTTTGTGAAGAAAAAAAAAAAGCGATACACTTCTCTTAACCTCATTGTTTTAAACTGATTACAGCGAGATACACACAAGGTATAAAGAAGATAAGAGGTTAAAACAGTGAGCTAATAATAAGGTAAACAGAGTACAGTGAGATTCAACAAGGCACAAGATAAAAAATCAAATAAAAGAGGTTAGAACAGTGAGCTAAAAATAAGGTAAACAGAGTACAGCGAGATCCAATAAGGCACAAGGTAAAATAGAAGATCAACAACAAGTACAACAAGGTATTGTTCAAACAGGCCGCCGCCGCATGTCCCGGTCCACCAGAACAAACAAGGACGCAGGCTACGTGATTCAGGCTAAGCACTGAGCACACACCAGCTGAGCATGCTCACAGGATGTGTTGGCATTCATCCGGGGTTTGAATGAATGTAAACACGTGTTGTTGACAGGAAGATAAGCGACCCGACATCTTAGGCTCAGGGATCCCTTCAGGTATGGCGGTGGATATTTGGGGATTGAAAACCCGGGACCTTTTCAGGCCAAGAGTCCAGAACCATACCCACTAGACCAACCTTTCTCTCTACTGCACCAGGGGGTTCACCTTATACTCTATAGCTCTGTGATGCAGGGGTTAATCTATACGCAGCTATAACAGGCCTCTTCATCTGGACTTTGGGGTGTGGGGGGGGTGTTCAGAGAGAGCAGGCCCCTCTATGGAGGTGTGTGGGGGTGTAGTGTCGGTGTTTGTGTTGACAGGCGACTGAGCTCACCTGGTTTGACCGTGACGTTGACGTAGCCCTCGCCGTGGCCGCCGTCTCCGTCCACGATCACCTCAAACTCGTACAGGCCGGCTGTCAGCTGGGGAGGGGACAGAGGGGGGGGGAGAGAGAGGGAGACAGAGAGACACAGACACACAGAGAGGGAGACAGAGGGAGATAGAGAGACACAGGGGGGGAGAGAGAGAGAGGGAGACAGAGGGAGATAGACACAGGGCGGGAGAGAAAGGGAGACAGAAAGATAAAGGGGGGGAGAGAGAGGGAGATAGAGAGGCACAGACACACAGAGAGGAAGATAGAGGGATAGAGAGACACAGAGAGAGAGAGGGAGATAAAGAGACACAGACACACAGAGAGGAAGATAGAGGGAGATAGAGAGACAGAGAGAGAGAGAGAGGGAGATAGAGAGACACAGACACAGAGAGGAAGATAGAGGGAGATAGAGAGACACAGAGAGAGAGAGGGATAAAGAGACACAGACACACAGAGAGGAAGATAGAGGGAGATAGAGAGACAGAGAGAGAGAGGGAGATAAAGAGACACAGACACACAGAGAGGAAGATAGAGGGAGATAGAGAGACAGAGAGAGAGAGGGAGATAAAGAGACACAGACACACAGAGAGGAAGATAGAGGAAGATAGAGAGACAGAGAGAGAGAGAGAGGGAGATAGAGAGACACAGACACACAGAGAGGAAGATAGAGGGAGATAGAGAGACACAGAGAGAGAGAGGGAGATAAAGAGACACAGACACACAGAGAGGAAGATAGAGGGAGATAGAGAGACACAGAGAGAGAGAGGGAGATAAAGGGAGATAGAGAGACACAGAGAGAGAGAGAGGGAGATAGAGGGAGAAAGAGAGACAGAGAGAGAGAGAGAGGGAGATCAAGAGAGAGAAACAGATAGAAAGGGGGAAGGACAAAGACGCAGAGAGTGAGAGTTAAACCGACAGATTCTGAGAACGTCTCTAATGAAATGACTTCCCAGAACAGTGATTGTGTGGGTGACTTTGATAGGATGCTTGATAGGGTGTGTGCTGCGTCTCACCCTGCTCAGTTTCAGTGTCTTGTTGTACTTCCCCTCCATCTCTCCGCTGGAGTCCTTGGGGTGGGTGATGAGATGCCAGTCAAACGAATACTTGGAGCCTGGAAAACAAGTAAAACAAGTGTATCAACATCAATCAGAGGAATCGTGCCAAACAGAGACAGTGTGTGAATGTGCATTCACATGGATTAAACACACGTGACACTGTTCAGCAGAATCTTGGTAGGTGTGCTTTTGACCAAAGCATCCATGACCTACCAAACTGCTCAGACACCGGAGCAATTAAACATTTATAGTAGGGCTGTCAAGCGATTAAAAATTATCGATCTCTTTTATTTAAAACATGTCTTTCATTAACATACGGTGCATTTCAAGATCAAATTAATAACATTTCCATGTCACTCAAGATTCAATGCATCTCAGTCGAGTGTGGCTTGACGAGGCTGGCTGCTAGCGCCAGCTTCAGGGGCGGTGGCAGCTCGTACCTGCCAGCTTGCTACCAAACGTTTTTGCGTTGAGGTGATATTTAAGGGTTCATGAACTGATAGGAAAATTCCTTACTACAGAGATTGCAGATAACGGTGTTGCTATCTACAGTACTGTCTGGGAGTTGTTCAAACATGAATTTTCCGTTCACGGGGCCGAGCAGCGTCTTCTGGTCTGCCTCCATTTTGTTTCAACGCAAATGACGCACCGGGTCAAAGGGCACTATAGAAGCGCGATTAATCTGCGTACATTTTTTTAACACGTTAAAAAATTGCGCGTTCATTTGACAGCCCTAATTTATAGTACTATAAACAGTTGAGTGCCAATAATATCATGGGATGGGGAGAAGGGTTAACCCTAACAATAACAGTATTTTGTGGTGTGTGTGTATATCTGTATGTGTGTGCGTGCAAGTCAGTGTATGTGTGCGTGCATGTCAGTGTATGTGAGTGAGTGAGTGAGAGAGTGAGCGAGTGGGTGAGTGAGTGAGTGCGTGTGCGTGTGTGTCGGTGTGTTCGTTTGTGCGTGTGTGTGCGTCTGTACCGGTCTTGGCGGCCGGGACCACGAAGGCGTTGAGCTCCACCTCGTTGTTGGGCAGGATGACCTCCACACTCTGCCCCGCCGACACGGCCAGCTCCCTCACTGCCAATGCAACCGCAGCGTCGCCACGGAGACGGGACAGGACAGGACCGGGGTGGGGGGGGGGGGGGATTCGGTTAACGGTGATTGATCGATGATTAAATCGTTCAGGAGATCGCCATGGCAACAAGCATCCACACAGGGGGGGCACACATTCCCGTCTCCGTCTCCGTCTTACCTGCTGCCGTCGGGTTGGCCAGCGCCGCCATAACCGTGGCAACGTCCTCCTCCGCGCCCTCCGTGGCGCTGGAGGTCGCGGCGACCTCGGTGGACGGGCCCGTCGACGCCGGCGGGTCCTGGGCGCGGACGGGCGGCGCTGGCGATTCTGCACTCCCATTGGCCGACGGGCCGAGGCTGCTGCTCTTGGGGGTGGTGGGAGGGAGAGCGCCGGCGGGTGGGGGCTCCAGGGTGGCCAGGGTGGTGCTCCTCTGGGGTGGGGGGGAGGAGAGGGACGGTGAAGGGAGGCGCCGTGTCTGGGATACGCTGTCAACCCTATTAGCCTGCGACAGCTAACCTGCTAGTGTCTAGGAGCATAAACTACTCATATCTTAGCTTGAATTAAGGAGGTACTGAAGGAAGGATGGAAGGAAAGAAGAAAGGGAGGGAAGAAGGGAGAGAGGAAGGGAAGGAAGGAAGGAAGGGAGAGAGGAAGAAAGGAAGGAAGGAAGGAAGGAAGGAGGGGAGGGAGTGAGGGAGGAAAGAAGGTAGGGAGGGAAGGAGAGAGGAAGGGAGCAAGGAATAAAGGAATGAACGGAGGAAGAGAGGAAGGAAGGGCGGGAGGAAGGAAAGACTATTTTCCCAAGCACCTCACATTAACTGAATGAACATGGCCAACAGTGCACCTACAGTCTAAAGTACAGCTTGTGTGTAATGAGTGTGTGGGCCCTGGACAGTGACAGCGCCCCCCCCCCCCCCCCCCGATGACCCGGCCCTCTTACCGTGTTGACGTGGGGATGGGTTCTGTGTGCTCGGCGCTGCCTGACGGATCGCTTCTGGATCACCGGGCCCTGGGAGAACGGGTCAGATACAGGTCAGATACACAGTGGAGAAACTTCAGGAATATATCATTCAAACTCGTATGGCCTTTTTTGGTGGCTCAATCGTTGTTCATAGTGGGGTCATAATAATCTGTATCGGTCCCAACAGTGTGATGACTAGATTTGTCATTTAGCCAAGGATTTTAACAAAGGATCAAGAAGTCAAAAGGATCCAATAACTCATAATTCCACATTCCAGCAGCTAGCTGTGAATCTTATGTTCTCAGGAAATGTGCCATCTGACTGTGAAGTAGGCTGCCAGAAGATCATCCTGCTGGCCAAAACAAAACAGGGCTAGCCGGTAGTTTTATAATGAACAATCAGGAAATGTCTCCTTAAAGTCAAACCCCCGATTGCCTGCATTTCTCTGCTGTCTACCAACTAAGCTGATCTGTGAGTGTTCGATTGGGCATCGTTTCTTGGGTATGGCTTAGGGCAAGGGACATTTTTATTACGTTCGATATATTTATTGTTACAGGAACTTCCTGTAAATAGTGCTTATTGCTCCTTTAAACCTAAACTCACCCGCCATTCAAGCAGGAACTGCAAAGCTATTTGTTAATATGAAAGAGTTCTGATTCCCATTAAAACAATTAAATAAAATCACTGAAAACCTTGAGCAACATGTTCCGGGCTTTGTATGAATCAAACCAAAGGGGCATCAATGGGCCAACTACTCCTTGGGATGAGAGCTCATTTGATTCCAACGCATGCACGAAAAAGTACTCTTACATCCGAAGAAGTACTCCCCTACATCCGAATAAGTACTCCCTTACATCCGAAGAAGTACTCCCCTACATCCGAATAAGTACCGTATTTCCCGCACTATAACGCGCACCGGATTATAAGGCGCACCTTCAATGAATGACCTATTTTAGAACTTTTTTCATAAATAGGGCGCACCGGATTATAAGGCGCATAGCATAGAAGATACTGCAGTCAAACATTTGACTGGGGATGCGTTATGCATCCACTAGATGGAGCTGTGCTAATTGTATAGCTCGTCACGCGCAACGCAACTGTGAGGACGAGTTGCTGCATTTAGCAGATATAAAACTGTAACCTTTATGACAAAAAAGTAAAACACAATTACGCAGTTCCAAACCTTAGATTTTTAAATATCTTGCAAACGTGAATGATACAAAGTAGAGCATCGCACCCTCGCATCTTGTAGTGTGGCCAGTCTTCCGCCCGATTTCCTGGCTCTGTGATCGTATAGTGTGACCTTCCGTGAGTAAGCGCAGTAAAATGCTGTGTGCACTGACTACGATAGCCGTAATGCTGCAAGCGGTGTGGCTTTATCGTAGTCGTAGTGAAACATTTATTATTATTATTAAATTGTTTTTATTGGTTTTTCATACTGAAACATTTTGACAGAGCGCCGTTTACAACCAGTATGGATCAACCAATTAACCAATTGATCCATATATAAGGCACTCCGGATTATAAGGCGCACTGTCGTTCTTTGAGAAAATTACCGGCTTTTAAGTGCGCCTTATAGTGCGGAAAATACGGTACTCCCTTACATCCGAATAAGTACTCCCTTACATCCGAAGAAGTACTCCCTCACATCCGAAGAAGTACTCCCCTACATCCGAATAAGTACCCCCTTACATCCGAATAAGTACTCCCTTACATCCGAAGAAGTACTCCTCCACATCCGAATAAGTACTCCCATACAACCGAAGAAGTACTCCCTTACATCCGAAGAAGTTCTCCCCTACATCTGAATAAGTACTCCCTTACATCCGAAGAAGTACTCCCTTACATCCGAATAAGTACTCCCCTACATCCGAATAAGTACTCCCTTACATCCGAAGAAGTACTCCCTTACATCCGAAGAAGTACTCCCTTACATCCGAAGAAGTACTCCCCTACATCCGAATAAGTACTCCCTTACATCCGAAGAAGTACTCCCCTACATCCGAAAAAGTACTCCCCTACATCCGAATGAGTACTCCCTTAGATCTGAAGATAGCCTGACCTAACCCTGGCTAACGCATGATGGGGGACCCGATCCAGAGGCCCCCATGGACCCCGGGGGATCCAGGGGGAGCCCTACCTTGTCCAGCATCTGCAGCAGGCCCAGGGACTCCTGGTGGGGCTGGGGCAGGAAGTCGATGGCGCAGCCCCGGTCCCTGGAGCAGCTGAGCTGGACGCAGTGGCCCCCCAGGCTCCACACCGCGCCGCAGCTGGGCGACAGGCAGCAGGACTGCCAGCAGGTGGCGCCGGCATTCCCCCGGGCCAGGGGCCTCCAGCCCAGGCCCAGGACGCTGCTCCAGTGCATGCCCAGGACGCCTCCCGTCACCCTGCAGAGGTTAGCCGAGACTTCTGCCGGGACGTGGTGGAGAGGGGAGGGGGGGGAGAGGATCCGGGGAGAGAGAACAGGTCAATGAATACTAATAAAGCAGGGAAGGCTAAAGCAACAGTTGAAAGGGTATGTTATCTGGAAACACATGTTGGACTGCAGCCAACAATGTGGTTCTCATTTCGAAACAATAGAAATGCTTGATGAATAATATTATATTTGGAGGACATTTATTGACACAGCCTGGCTGAAGACACGAGCCAGAGCCAAAGCAACTGAGATCAGAAAAGAATGCAGAGTTCAAAACCAATGTAGTGTTGAAAATCAGTTTTGAAACGACCACAGAGTTCTAAGTAAACAGGCCGTAGAGTTCCAAACCGACCATAGAGTTCTAAACAAACAGACTGAAGAGTTCTAAACAGGCCGTAGAGTTCTAAACAAACAGACCATAGGGTTCTAAACAGACCATAATCCTAAATAAACTGACCATAGAGATCCAAACAGATGGAATAGTCCTAGAGTGGCCTTTCTACAACTGTGTCTGTAGAAAGTCCAACCATTCTACCGAGTTCTAAGCAGACCATAAAGTTGTAAGCTGAATGTAGCTCTAAAGTGACTTTAGAATAGTTCTAATCCGGATGGGGGGCCAAACTGGGACAGTTCCCTGATCCACGGCCCTTCTGTCGCGACGGGGCATATTATGGGATGCAGGTGAATTAATGCAACTTCGGCCTTGAAGCCACACAGAGAATGCACT
>NC_136946.1:4842664-4855164 GCF_949987615.1 Pollachius pollachius | reverse complement strand
TGGTCTGTCCTATATGGATTCTATTCACCCAGGTTCTGTTCTATACGAGTCCCATTCGGCCATGTTCTGTTCTACGGGGGTTCCGTCCTATGTAGGCCCAGGTTCGGTTGTCTTTGGTTGGCCGACTGGTTGCCCCGGTTACCTGGCTGGACGATGACGGTGACCAGGGCGACGTCCTGCTGCCCGGAGGAGTCGGACACCTTCAGCTTGAAGGTGTAGTCCCCCTCCTGCATGGCGGACAGCTGCAGGGTGGCCGTCCGCACCCCCTGGGCACAGAGAGAACCAGCCGGCCTCGGTATTCAGTCCAAGGTCAAAGGTCAAAGGTCAACAATCAATTATAACGTCATAAAAGAAAAAAAAGGAAAGACGACATCCGAGATTAAATAAGTGAATCTCATCTCTAACCTAGAAACTGATTTTATTTGTATATTCTTGTGTTTATATACTATATATATATATCTGGGGTTACGTTGGCTTGCACCTTGTCATTTCTTAGTGGACTTGAGCACGATCCTTAGAGCTCTTTGCCTTAACTTTACTGCGCTAATAAACCTTCTAATGTTGACCACAGCATGCTGACTGTCTGACCTCCACCTCCTCCACCTCTCTCTGAGGACTGACCTCCACCTCGCTGAGTCCTGACCCCCACCACCTCCACCTCGCTCTGAGTCCTGACCTCCACCCCCTCGCTCTGAGTCCTGACCTCCACCTCGCTCTGAGTCCTGACCTCCACCCCCACCCCTCCACCTCGCTCTGAGTCCTGACCTCCACCCCAACCCCTCCACCTCAATCAATCAAATCAATTATAACGTCATAAAAGAAAAAAAAGGAAAGACGAGCAAAATGTATTTTTTCCATCCGAGATTAAATAAGTGAATCTCATCTGTAACCTAGAAACTGATTTTATTTGTATATTCTTGTGTTTATATACTATATATATATATATATATATATATATATATATATATATATATCTGGGGTTACGTTGGCTTGCACCTTGTCATTTCTTAGTGGACTTGAGCACGATCCTTAGAGCTCTTTGCCTTAACTTTACTGCGCTAATAAACCTTCTAATGTTGACCACAGCATGCTGACTGTCTGACCTCCACCTCCTCCACCTCGCTCTGAGTCCTGACCCCCACCCCCTCCACCTCGCTCTGAGTCCTGACCTCCACCTCGCTCTGAGTCCTGACCTCCACCTCGCTCTGAGTCCTGACCTCCAGCCCCTCGGTCTGAGTCCCGACCTCCACCCCCACCCCTCCACCTCGCTCTGAGTCCTGACCTCCACCCCCACCCCTCCACCTCGCTCTGAGTCCTGACCTCCACCCCTCGCTCTGAGTCCTGACCCCCACCCCCTCCACATCTCTCTGAGTCCTGACCTCCACCTCGCTCTGAGTCCTGACCCCCACCCCCTCCACATCTCTCTGAGTCCTGACCCCCACCCCCTCCACATCTCTCTGAGTCCTGACCCCCACCTCCTCCACCTCGCTCTGAGTCCTGACCCCCACCCCCTCCACCTCGCTCTGAGTCCTGACCCCCACCCCCTCCACATCTCTCTGAGTCCTGACCCCCACCTCCTCCACCTCGCTCTGAGTCCTTACCCCCACCCCTCCACATCTCTCTGAGTCCTGACCCCCACCTCCTCCACCTCGCTCTGAGTCCTGACCTCCACCTCCACCCCTCCACATCTCTCTGAGTCATGACCTCCACCCCCACCCCTCCACATCTCTCTGAGTCCTGACCTGCATCTCCACCACCTTGGCCTTGCTCATGGGGCTGAGGGACCACTCGTAGTTCAGGGGCTCGTGGTCGTCGGTGCTCTCGTTGCCGTACAGGGTGATGGAGTTACGGGGCAGCGTGATCACCTACAGACACCGCCGCCAGAACACACACAGGTTTAGTTCTAATCCTGCAGTCAACCACAACACACACACACACACACACACACACACACACACACACACACACACACACACACAGATTTTGAATCAATTTGTACATTTGCATTTATGTCTCCATTTGGCATAAACTTTTATCTGAAGCAAGCTCAGACTGCAACCGATACACTACAGGTTAGAGGCTGTGGAACTTGGGGATCGAACCGAGTACCTTTTGGCCAGGAGACGCCCTAGTGACTACTAAGCTATCCTGCCCCCAACACAGACATCAACAGTTAATTTACCATGATGAAGAAAGTTGAAATATCTTGAAAGATGGACTTTTTGTCCATATAGCGTTAGTGTATAGTGTTTCCAGCATTGCCTTGAAGCATTAATATCCGTCATACGTGTGTGCTTCTCCGAAAGCAGTTCCCCCCTCCCCACGGCAGAAGAAGGGTTCCGGTGTGAATGGTTCCTACCTGGTTGGGCCCTGCGTTGGCCACTGGTTTGTAGTCCGTGGCCTTGTTCACCAGTAGGGTGGCCTGGGTGGAGTTCTGAACTCCGTCCGAGTCGGTCACCGTCAAGCTGTGGACGTTGAGGAGAGAGTTCCCCTGTTGATGTTGGACTGAATACTACGACAGGACTGCAAGGACCGCTCACATCCTGACCCACATCCTGACCCACATCCTGACCCGTTTGATTCACCATACGACTTGCAAGACTTGCCTTCGAAGCTATTGTTCTTTAATAGTTGCAATGCTAATTTTCCCAATCAACATAATATTACTGTAGATACTGTAAGAGAACATTTCCCCCCTAATGTAGTTCTGATGCTGTACTTTGACTTCACAGTGACTGTGAGAGAACTACATTTCCCACTTGTCCAGTTCTGATGCTGTATTTTGACTTCACAGTGACTGTGAGAGAACTACATTTCCCCCCTAATGTCGTTCTGATGCTGTACTTTGACTTCACAGTGACTGTGAGAGAACTACATTTCCCACTTGTCCAGTTCTGATGCTGTATTTTGACTTCACAGTGACTGTGAGAGAACTACATTTCCCCCCTAATGTCGTTCTGATGCTGTACTTTGACTTCACAGTGACTGTGAGAGAACTACATTTCCCACTGGTCCAGTTCTGATGCTGCACAGTGACAGTGTCAAAGAACTACATTTCACTGGCGCAATTTATCCTCGATGCTGTAAATGGAATGGGAGAAAACTACATTTCCCATGTATATTGGCACGGGTCGCAGGGCCGTCCTCACATGAAGGTGTAGCTCCCAGGCACCAGGCGGCTCAGGGTGAGGATGGGCGTGTTTCCGGTCACCTTCTCGTCCCTCAGGGGCCCTTTGACCTCCTCCCAGCGCCACGCCACCAGCTTGTCGTCATCAGAGCTCTCTGAGGGGGGGGGGAGAGAGAGAGAGAGAGAGAGAGAGAGAGAGAGAGAGAGAGAGAGAGAGAGAGAGAGAGACAGAGAGAGAGAGAGAGAGAGAGAGAGAGAGAGAGAGAGAGACATAGTGTATGGAGAGTGAGAGAGAACATAAGGAGGGAGATTAGGACGTGAAGGACAGAGAGCATACATAGACATGATAACGTATGGAACGAGATAGTGCAGGGAGAGAGAGACGGTATGGAGACGGAGAATGGGAGAAAACATAAGGAAAAGAGAGACCAAGAGAATATAGGGAGAGAGATTGAGGTAAGGCAGATAATGAGAGAAACAGAGAGATACCGTGGGCAGAGAGCGTTAGAGTAAGGGGGAGAGAGAGAGCAGAATGAATGGCTACGACACAATCCTCTTATTCTGCTCATGTTTGCATTTCTGCTTAGTTATAAATTTTGTTCTTAATGCTCATGTTCAACTAAAAGGACGTAGATGAGGTGCCTCACACTCAACATTAAAGAATAGCAACACATGATGGCTGACGTCGCCGAAACTAGTTCCAATGCGTCTTTCTCCCTGGGGGGGGGGGGGGGGCGCTAATAGGGCTCTCATGGGGCTCTCGGTGTAGGCGTGTCAGACTCACGGCTGCCGTCGATCACCGTGGAGCTGGTGGGCAAGGTGATCTCCTGGAAGGTGGGGGAAACCACGGCGACGGGAGGCTTGTTGACGCGGGGTTCTGTGGGGGGTGAGACACAGAGGTCATTGATTTATTATTATTATTGATGGTTTATTTGATAGGGACGGATACAGTGTACATAGACAAGCTGAGAGCAGCTATCCAATGCAAGTTTCATAGTGCTTATAGCGGATGCTGATATGCAACACCCATCCCTAGAAGGGCTTTTGTGAAGAAAAAAAAAAAGCGATACACTTCTCTTAACCTCATTGTTTTAAACTGATTACAGCGAGATACACACAAGGTATAAAGAAGATAAGAGGTTAAAACAGTGAGCTAATAATAAGGTAAACAGAGTACAGTGAGATTCAACAAGGCACAAGATAAAAAATCAAATAAAAGAGGTTAGAACAGTGAGCTAAAAATAAGGTAAACAGAGTACAGCGAGATCCAATAAGGCACAAGGTAAAAAAGAAGATCAACAACAAGTACAACAAGGTATTGTTCAAACAGGCCGCCGCCGCATGTCCCGGTCCACCAGAACAAACAAGGACGCACGCTACGTGATTCAGGCTAAGCACTGAGCACACACCAGCTGAGCATGCTCACAGGATGTGTTGGCATTCATCCGGGGTTTGAATGAATGTAAACACGTGTTGTTGACAGGAAGATAAGCGACCCGACATCTTAGGCTCAGGGATCCCTTCAGGTATGGCGGTGGATATTTGGGGATTGAAAACCCGGGACCTTTTCAGGCCAAGAGTCCAGAACCATACCCACTAGACCAACCTTTCTCTCTACTGCACCAGGGGGTTCACCTTATACTCTATAGCTCTGTGATGCAGGGGTTAATCTATACGCAGCTATAACAGGCCTCTTCATCTGGACTTTGGGGTGTGGCGGGGGTGTTCAGAGAGAGCAGGCCCCTCTATGGAGGTGTGTGGGGGTGTAGTGTCGGTGTTTGTGTTGACAGGCGACTGAGCTCACCTGGTTTGACCGTGACGTTGACGTAGCCCTCGCCGTGGCCGCCGTCTCCGTCCACGATCACCTCAAACTCGTACAGGCCGGCTGTCAGCTGGGGAGGGGACAGAGGGGGGGGGAGAGAGAGGGAGACAGAGAGACAGAGACACACAGAGAGGGAGACAGAGGGAGATAGAGAGACACAGGGGGGGAGAGAGAGAGAGGGAGACAGAGGGAGATAGACACAGGGCGGGAGAGAAAGGGAGACAGAAAGGTAAAGGGGGGGAGAGAGAGGGAGATAGAGAGGCACAGACACACAGAGAGGAAGATAGAGGGATAGAGAGACACAGAGAGAGAGAGGGAGATAAAGAGACACAGACACACAGAGAGGAAGATAGAGGGAGATAGAGAGACAGAGAGAGAGAGAGAGGGAGATAGAGAGACACAGACACAGAGAGGAAGGTAGAGGGAGATAGAGAGACACAGAGAGAGAGAGGGATAAAGAGACACAGACACACAGAGAGGAAGATAGAGGGAGATAGAGAGACAGAGAGAGAGAGGGAGATAAAGAGACACAGACACACAGAGAGGAAGATAGAGGGAGATAGAGAGACAGAGAGAGAGAGGGAGATAAAGAGACACAGACACACAGAGAGGAAGATAGAGGGAGATAGAGAGACAGAGAGAGAGAGAGAGGGAGATAGAGAGACACAGACACACAGAGAGGAAGATAGAGGGAGATAGAGAGACACAGAGAGAGAGAGGGAGATAAAGAGACACAGACACACAGAGAGGAAGATAGAGGGAGATAGAGAGACACAGAGAGAGAGGGAGATAAAGGGAGATAGAGAGACACAGAGGGAGATAGAGGGAGAAAGAGAGACAGAGAGAGAGAGAGAGGGAGATCAAGAGAGAGAAACAGATAGAAAGGGGGAAGGACAAAGACGCAGAGAGTGAGAGTTAAACCGACAGATTCTGAGAACGTCTCTAATGAAATGACTTCCCAGAACAGTGATTGTGTGGGTGACTTTGATAGGATGCTTGATAGGGTGTGTGCTGCGTCTCACCCTGCTCAGTTTCAGTGTCTTGTTGTACTTCCCCTCCATCTCTCCGCTGGAGTCCTTGGGGTGGGTGATGAGATGCCAGTCAAACGAATACTTGGAGCCTGGAAAACAAGTAAAACAAGTGTATCAACATCAATCAGAGGAATCGTGCCAAACAGAGACAGTGTGTGAATGTGCATTCACATGGATTAAACACACGTGACACTGTTCAGCAGAATCTTGGTAGGTGTGCTTTTGACCAAAGCATCCATGACCTACCAAACTGCTCAGACACCGGAGCAATTAAACATTTATAGTAGGGCTGTCAAGCGATTAAAAATTATCGATCTCTTTCATTTAAAACATGTCTTTCATTAACATACGGTGCATTTCAAGATCAAATTAATAACATTTCCATGTCACTCAAGATTCAATGCATCTCAGTCGAGTGTGGCTTGACGAGGCTGGCTGCTAGCGCCAGCTTCAGGGGCGGTGGCAGCTCGTACCTGCCAGCTTGCTACCAAACGTTTTTGCGTTGAGGTGATATTTAAGGGTTCATGAACTGATAGGAAAATTCCTTACTACAGAGATTGCAGATAACGGTGTTGCTATCTACAGTACTGTCTGGGAGTTGTTCAAACATGAATTTTCCGTTCACGGGGCCGAGCAGCGTCTTCTGGTCTGCCTCCATTTTGTTTCAACGCAAATGACGCACCGGGTCAAAGGGCACTATAGAAGCGCGATTAATCTGCGTACATTTTTTTAACACGTTAAAAAATTGCGCGTTCATTTGACAGCCCTAATTTATAGTACTATAAACAGTTGAGTGCCAATAATATCATGGGATGGGGAGAAGGGTTAACCCTAACAATAACAGTATTTTGTGGTGTGTGTGTATATCTGTGTGTGTGCGTGCAAGTCAGTGTATGTGTGCGTGCATGTCAGTGTATGTGAGTGAGTGAGTGAGAGAGTGAGCGAGTGGGTGAGTGAGTGAGTGCGTGTGCGTGTGTGTCGGTGTGTGCGTTTGTGCGTGTGTGTGCGTCTGTACCGGTCTTGGCGGCCGGGACCACGAAGGCGTTGAGCTCCACCTCGTTGTTGGGCAGGATGACCTCCACACTCTGCCCCGCCGACACGGCCAGCTCCCTCACTGCCAATGCAACCGCAGCGTCGCCACGGAGACGGGACAGGACAGGACCGGGGTGGGGGGGGGGGGGGGGATTCGGTTAACGGTGATTGATCGATGATTAAATTGTTCAGGAGATCGCCATGGCAACAAGCATCCACACAGGGGGGGCACACATTCCCGTCTCCGTCTCCGTCTTACCTGCCGCCGTCGGGTTGGCCAGCGCCGCCATAACCGTGGCAACGTCCTCCTCCGCGCCCTCCGTGGCGCTGGAGGTCGCGGCGACCTCGGTGGACGGGCCCGTCGACGCCGGCGGGTCCTGGGCGCGAACGGGCAGCGCTGGCGATTCTGCACTCCCATTGGCCGACGGGCCGAGGCTGCTGCTCTTGGGGGTGGTGGGAGGGAGAGCGCCGGCGGGTGGGGGCTCCAGGGTGGCCAGGGTGGTGCTCCTCTGGGTGGGGGGGAGGAGAGGGACGGTGAAGGGAGGCGCCGTGTCTGGGATACGCTGTCAACCCTATTAGCCTGCGACAGCTAACCTGCTAGTGTCTAGGAGCATAAACTACTCATATCTTAGCTTGAATTAAGGAGGTACTGAAGGAAGGATGGAA
Source organism: Pollachius pollachius (assembly GCF_949987615.1). Lineage (NCBI taxonomy): Eukaryota > Metazoa > Chordata > Actinopteri > Gadiformes > Gadidae > Pollachius > Pollachius pollachius. Next base: position 4,847,486 of record NC_136946.1, on the reverse strand, counting down.
GGAAAGAAGAAAGGGAGGGAAGAAGGGAGAGAGGAAGGGAAGGAAGGAAGGAAGGGAGAGAGGAAGAAAGGAAGGAAGGAAGGAAGGAAGGAGGGGAGGGAGTGAGGGAGGAAAGAAGGTAGGGAGGGAAGGAGAGAGGAAGGGAGCAAGGAATAAAGGAATGAACGGAGGAAGAGAGGAAGGAAGGGCGGGAGGAAGGAAAGACTATTTTCCCAAGCACCTCACATTAACTGAATGAACATGGCCAACAGTGCACCTACAGTCTAAAGTACAGCTTGTGTGTAATGAGTGTGTGGGCCCTGGACAGTGACAGCGCCCCCCCCCCCCCCCCCCGATGACCCGGCCCTCTTACCGTGTTGACGTGGGGATGGGTTCTGTGTGCTCGGCGCTGCCTGACGGATCGCTTCTGGATCACCGGGCCCTGGGAGAACGGGTCAGATACAGGTCAGATACACAGTGGAGAAACTTCAGGAATATATCATTCAAACTCGTATGGCCTTTTTTGGTGGCTCAATCGTTGTTCATAGTGGGGTCATAATAATCTGTATCGGTCCCAACAGTGTGATGACTAGATTTGTCATTTAGCCAAGGATTTTAACAAAGGATCAAGAAGTCAAAAGGATCCAATAACTCATAATTCCACATTCCAGCAGCTAGCTGTGAATCTTATGTTCTCAGGAAATGTGCCATCTGACTGTGAAGTAGGCTGCCAGAAGATCATCCTGCTGGCCAAAACAAAACAGGGCTAGCCGGTAGTTTTATAATGAACAATCAGGAAATGTCTCCTTAAAGTCAAACCCCCGATTGCCTGCATTTCTCTGCTGTCTACCAACTAAGCTGATCTGTGAGTGTTCGATTGGGCATCGTTTCTTGGGTATGGCTTAGGGCAAGGGACATTTTTATTACGTTCGATATATTTATTGTTACAGGAACTTCCTGTAAATAGTGCTTATTGCTCCTTTAAACCTAAACTCACCCGCCATTCAAGCAGGAACTGCAAAGCTATTTGTTAATATGAAAGAGTTCTGATTCCCATTAAAACAATTAAATAAAATCACTGAAAACCTTGAGCAACATGTTCCGGGCTTTGTATGAATCAAACCAAAGGGGCATCAATGGGCCAACTACTCCTTGGGATGAGAGCTCATTTGATTCCAACGCATGCACGAAAAAGTACTCTTACATCCGAAGAAGTACTCCCCTACATCCGAATAAGTACTCCCTTACATCCGAAGAAGTACTCCCCTACATCCGAATAAGTACCGTATTTCCCGCACTATAACGCGCACCGGATTATAAGGCGCACCTTCAATGAATGACCTATTTTAGAACTTTTTTCATAAATAGGGCGCACCGGATTATAAGGCGCATAGCATAGAAGATACTGCAGTCAAACATTTGACTGGGGATGCGTTATGCATCCACTAGATGGAGCTGTGCTAATTGTATAGCTCGTCACGCGCAACGCAACTGTGAGGACGAGTTGCTGCATTTAGCAGATATAAAACTGGAACCTTTATGACAAAAAAGTAAAACACAATTACGCAGTTCCAAACCTTAGATTTTTAAATATCTTGCAAACGTGAATGATACAAAGTAGAGCATCGCACCCTCGCATCTTGTAGTGTGGCCAGTCTTCCGCCCGATTTCCTGGCTCTGTGATCGTATAGTGTGACCTTCCGTGAGTAAGCGCAGTAAAATGCTGTGTGCACTGACTACGATAGCCGTAATGCTGCAAGCGGTGTGGCTTTATCGTAGTCGTAGTGAAACATTTATTATTATTATTAAATTGTTTTTATTGGTTTTTCATACTGAAACATTTTGACAGAGCGCCGTTTACAACCAGTATGGATCAACCAATTAACCAATTGATCCATATATAAGGCACTCCGGATTATAAGGCGCACTGTCGTTTTTTGAGAAAATTACCGGCTTTTAAGTGCGCCTTATAGTGCGGAAAATACGGTACTCCCTTACATCCGAATAAGTACTCCCTTACATCCGAAGAAGTACTCCCTCACATCCGAAGAAGTACTCCCCTACATCCGAATAAGTACCCCCTTACATCCGAATAAGTACTCCCTTACATCCGAAGAAGTACTCCTCCACATCCGAATAAGTACTCCCATACAACCGAAGAAGTACTCCCTTACATCCGAAGAAGTTCTCCCCTACATCTGAATAAGTACTCCCTTACATCCGAAGAAGTACTCCCTTACATCCGAATAAGTACTCCCCTACATCCGAATAAGTACTCCCTTACATCCGAAGAAGTACTCCCTTACATCCGAAGAAGTACTCCCTTACATCCGAAGAAGTACTCCCCTACATCCGAATAAGTACTCCCTTACATCCGAAGAAGTACTCCCCTACATCCGAAAAAGTACTCCCCTACATCCGAATGAGTACTCCCTTAGATCTGAAGATAGCCTGACCTAACCCTGGCTAACGCATGATGGGGGACCCGATCCAGAGGCCCCCATGGACCCCGGGGGATCCAGGGGGAGCCCTACCTTGTCCAGCATCTGCAGCAGGCCCAGGGACTCCTGGTGGGGCTGGGGCAGGAAGTCGATGGCGCAGCCCCGGTCCCTGGAGCAGCTGAGCTGGACGCAGTGGCCCCCCAGGCTCCACACCGCGCCGCAGCTGGGCGACAGGCAGCAGGACTGCCAGCAGGTGGCGCCGGCATTCCCCCGGGCCAGGGGCCTCCAGCCCAGGCCCAGGACGCTGCTCCAGTGCATGCCCAGGACGCCTCCCGTCACCCTGCAGAGGTTAGCCGAGACTTCTGCCGGGACGTGGTGGAGAGGGGAGGGGGGGGAGAGGATCCGGGGAGAGAGAACAGGTCAATGAATACTAATAAAGCAGGGAAGGCTAAAGCAACAGTTGAAAGGGTATGTTATCTGGAAACACATGTTGGACTGCAGCCAACAATGTGGTTCTCATTTCGAAACAATAGAAATGCTTGATGAATAATATTATATTTGGAGGACATTTATTGACACAGCCTGGCTGAAGACACGAGCCAGAGCCAAAGCAACTGAGATCAGAAAAGAATGCAGAGTTCAAAACCAATGTAGTGTTGAAAATCAGTTTTGAAACGACCACAGAGTTCTAAGTAAACAGGCCGTAGAGTTCCAAACCGACCATAGAGTTCTAAACAAACAGACTGAAGAGTTCTAAACAGGCCGTAGAGTTCTAAACAAACAGACCATAGGGTTCTAAACAGACCATAATCCTAAATAAACTGACCATAGAGATCCAAACAGATGGAATAGTCCTAGAGTGGCCTTTCTACAACTGTGTCTGTAGAAAGTCCAACCATTCTACCGAGTTCTAAGCAGACCATAAAGTTGTAAGCTGAATGTAGCTCTAAAGTGACTTTAGAATAGTTCTAATCCGGATGGGGGGCCAAACTGGGACAGTTCCCTGATCCACGGCCCTTCTGTCGCGACGGGGCATATTATGGGATGCAGGTGAATTAATGCAACTTCGGCCTTGAAGCCACACAGAGAATGCACTGTGGGCTTTTGTCAGCAAACACACACAGGATCTTTTGTCCTACTTTAGACTGTAGCAAACTGTGAGTCCAGTGTAACACACACACACACACACACACACGTCTGGACCGGGGGGGGACACAAGGAGAGGGATTAGAAGGTGGAGGACATACGTTAACATTAGAACGGATGGAACGAGGGTAGGGAGAGAGAGAGAGAGAGATTGTATCGAGAGAGAGAGAGAGAGCATGATGGAGGGCGAGAGAGAGAAAGAGAGAGAGAATGGGATGAATCAGAAGGAGAGAGAGACCAAGAGAATGAGGGAGAGTGAGGTAATGAGGAAGGCAGCAAGAGTGTAACCGGAGGGAGGGACACAAGGAGAGACGAGAAAAAGAGTGAGACCATTCGGGCGGATAGGCTAAGAGTCAGGTGGTGAGAGGGAGAGAGACGATAATAAATACAGTTCTCCAGTGACCGCGTGAACCCAAGGTAAACAGGGTTAGTGTCAGGCCACGACAAGGAGCTTATAGCTGGAGGGTTTCCTACTGTGCGTTAACCATTAGCCAGGGGTAAGTGTGCGAGCGTGCGGGTGTGTGAGTGTGTGTTTGACAGGCACCATGTGAATGGGAGCTTGGGGGTGAAGGAGGTCGTACCGGGCTTGACCTCCAGGGCCCCTCTGTTGCTGCTGGTCTGGCCCTTGCTGTCGGTCACCGTCAGGGTGAAGGTGTACTTCCCCTCCACCAGGTTGCCTAGGAACAGCACGGGCTGGTGGTCCGAACCGTTCAACACATGCTGCGGGAAGAACAGACGATCCTCTGTTATAGACACTCCTGGGGGGGGGGGTATTTTATACTATTGTTCTTTGTGAGTGAGTGAGTGAGAGAGAGGTAGAGAGAGACAGACAGAGAGGTAGAGTGCCTGAGAGAGAGACCAAGAGATGTAGAAAGACAGACATGATAAGATATGTGGAGAAAGAGACTGAGAGAGTTAGGGAGACAGAGAGACAGAGAGAGAGAGAGAGAGGTATTGCGACAGAGAGAGAGAGAGAGGTATTGAGACAGAGAGAGAGAGAGACAGAGGTAGTGAGAGAGGAAGAGAGTGAGAGAGAAATAGTTAGAGTGAGAGAGACAGAGAGAGGTAGTGAGACAAAGAGAGAGAGAGAGAGCGAGAGGTATTGAGACAGAGAGAGAGAGAGAGAGAGAGGTATTGAGACAGAGAGAGAGAGAGAGAGAGACAGAGAGAGGTAGTGAGACAGAGAGAGACAGAGACAGAGAGAGACAGAGACAGAGGTATTGAGACAGAGAGAGAGAGAGACAGAGAGAGGTAGT
>NC_136946.1:4785164-4840164 GCF_949987615.1 Pollachius pollachius | reverse complement strand
GTACATCCCCTAGTTCCCCTTAGGTCACCGTGTCATTAAGTAAATGTTGATACAATAGTGTTTACCCTGACGCTGGTCTGAGGGGACAGGGTGACCTACTTTTTGAGTCACCATGAGTCACCGGCCTAAAAGTGAGCTCCAGGAAGGAACGCAGCATGAAGCGTGGAGTTCGCCCTGAAGCCCTTTCTTTGGTCGAGCCCTGGAGCCTCCATGTGGCAGCGCAGGTATGCCAACGAGGTTAAATAAACCGTCGCTCGGATACTAATGGTTTGCTTGTCGGCGGCGTTGAGGGAGGGGATACACATCCTATATATACACAGTGCATATACATACAAGCAGGAAGTCACTCGATAAGGGGAGGGTAGGGTGGTTAGTGACCTAGTGACCTCCTGGATCCCGGGTTCGAAGCCCAGCGGAGGGGGGGGGGGAGGAAGGGTGAGTGAAAGTCGCTAAATGAAGAGATCCCATGTCGTCTGATCATACTCGTGCAGGGACGAATGCAGAATCTTGCTGTTATGGTTATACCGGTCCGACAGGAAGCTCGTTCAAAAGCCTCCTCCGTCGCCGTGGTGTGACCAAACCACGGAAACCTTGGAAGAGAACTCGCGGAAGCACGCTCGGGGGGGAGGGTGGGGTTGAGCACGCCAGAGGCGCAGTAAAAGACGCTCATCTGCCAAACGGCCGGGGGGGAAACAGCGAAACGTTGTGTAGCTACGGGGTGTGAAACGACACACCTGTGAAGGCACAACCCCCACGGGCCATGTTCCCACGGCAACCCCGCTCACACCGGTGGGTTGGCACCTGTGCCTGTTCAGACCGGCGGATCACACCGGCGGTTACCAGACGCACATAATATAATGCGCCGTTTGCTCGTAGCGCAGGGGCCAAGCGATGTATATAGGAGCGTTGAGGTCGGGTCGGGGGGGGGCTTAGGGTTTGTCTTCAACGTCGACCTCACCACTATCCCCTTGTTGTGGTGTTTCGGTTGGTGTTGTGTTGATTACTCTGGCCTGGCTGCGTGTGTGTTTCACAGCTTCCTGACACCAGACACATTCACTCATTCATTCTGACATGGCGAACACGACAGACTCCTCCACACACGCACCCCATTGATGTTGCGGTGACTGTCGAGTCGTTAACTCCTTACAAACATCTGCATTGTTTCATGTTGAAATGCCTTTTGTCCATTCCACTTGTTTTGGTTTCATTCTACAGTATTTGGGTTTGATTGTCTCCTATTCCTTTCGGTACAATTCCATTTTGTTCCATCCTATGTAAACACATGGTCTGTCCTATATGGATTCTATTCACCCAGGTTCTGTTCTATACGAGTCCCATTCGGCCATGTTCTGTTCTACGGGGGTTCCGTCCTATGTAGGCCCAGGTTCGGTTGTCTTTGGTTGGCCGACTGGTTGCCCCGGTTACCTGGCTGGACGATGACGGTGACCAGGGCGACGTCCTGCTGCCCGGAGGAGTCGGACACCTTCAGCTTGAAGGTGTAGTCCCCCTCCTGCATGGCGGACAGCTGCAGGGTGGCCGTCCGCACCCCCTGGGCACAGAGAGAACCAGCCGGCCTCGGTATTCAGTCCAAGGTCAAAGGTCAAAGGTCAACAATCAATTATAACGTCATAAAAGAAAAAAAAGGAAAGACGACATCCGAGATTAAATAAGTGAATCTCATCTCTAACCTAGAAACTGATTTTATTTGTATATTCTTGTGTTTATATACTATATATATATATCTGGGGTTACGTTGGCTTGCACCTTGTCATTTCTTAGTGGACTTGAGCACGATCCTTAGAGCTCTTTGCCTTAACTTTACTGCGCTAATAAACCTTCTAATGTTGACCACAGCATGCTGACTGTCTGACCTCCACCTCCTCCACCTCTCTCTGAGGACTGACCTCCACCTCGCTGAGTCCTGACCCCCACCACCTCCACCTCGCTCTGAGTCCTGACCTCCACCCCCTCGCTCTGAGTCCTGACCTCCACCTCGCTCTGAGTCCTGACCTCCACCCCCACCCCTCCACCTCGCTCTGAGTCCTGACCTCCACCCCCACCCCTCCACCTCACTCTGAGTCCTGACCTCCACCCCTCGCTCTGAGTCCTGACCCCCACCCCCTCCACATCTCTCTGAGTCCTGACCTCCACCTCGCTCTGAGTCCTGACCTCCACCCCCACCCCTCCACATCTCTCTGAGTCCTGACCCCCACCTCCTCCACCTCTCTCTGAGTCCTGACCTCCACCCCCACCCCTCCACATCTCTCTGAGTCCTGACCCCCACCTCCTCCACCTCGCTCTGAGTCCTGACCTCCACCCCCACCCCTCCACATCTCTCTGAGTCCTGACCCCCACCTCCTCCACCTCGCTCTGAGTCCTGACCTCCACCCCCACCCCTCCACATCTCTCTGAGTCCTGACCTGCATCTCCACCACCTTGGCCTTGCTCATGGGGCTGAGGGACCACTCGTAGTTCAGGGGCTCGTGGTCGTCGGTGCTCTCGTTGCCGTACAGGGTGATGGAGTTACGGGGCAGCGTGATCACCTGCAGACACCGCCGCCAGAACACACACAGGTTTAGTTCTAATCCTGCAGTCAACCACAACACACACACACACACACACACACACACACACACATTCAGTTAATCCTGCTGTTCACCACAACCAACACACACCCAGGTTCAGTTCATCCTGCAGTCAACCACACACACACACACACACACACACACACACACAGATTTTGAATCAATTTGTACATTTGCATTTATGTCTCCATTTGGCATAAACTTTTATCTGAAGTAAGCTCAGACTGCCACCGATACACTACAGGTTAGAGGCTGTGGAACTTGGGGATCGAACCGAGTACCTTTTGGCCAGGAGACGCCCTAGCGACTACTAAGCTATCCTGCCCCCAACACAGACATCAACAGTTAATTTACCATGATGAAGAAAGTTGAAATATCTTGAAAGATGGACTTTTTGTCCATATAGCGTTAGTGTATAGTGTTTCCAGCATTGCCTTGAAGCATTAATATCCGTCATACGTGTGTGCTTCTCCGAAAGCAGTCCCCCCCTCCCCACGGCAGAAGAAGGGTTCCGGTGTGAATGGTTCCTACCTGGTTGGGCCCTGCGTTGGCCACTGGTTTGTAGTCCGTGGCCTTGTTCACCAGTAGGGTGGCCTGGGTGGAGTTCTGAACTCCGTCCGAGTCGGTCACCGTCAAGCTGTGGACGTTGAGGAGAGAGTTCCCCTGTTGATGTTGGACTGAATACTACGACAGGACTGCAAGGACCGCTCACATCCTGACCCACATCCTGACCCACATCCTGACCCGTTTGATTCACCATACGACTTGCAAGACTTGCCTTCGAAGCTATTGTTCTTTAATAGTTGCAATGCTAATTTTCCCAATCAACATAATATTACTGTAGATACTGTAAGAGAACATTTCCCCCCTAATGTAGTTCTGATGCTGTACTTTGACTTCACAGTGACTGTGAGAGAACTACATTTCCCACTTGTCCAGTTCTGATGCTGTATTTTGACTTCACAGTGACTGTGAGAGAACTACATTTCCCACTTGTCCAGTTCTGATGCTGTATTTTGACTTCACAGTGACTGTGAGAGAACTACATTTCCCACTGGTCCAGTTCTGATGCTGTACAGTGACAGTGTCAAAGAACTACATTTCACTGGCGCAATTTATCCTCGATGCTGTAAATGGAATGGGAGAAAACTACATTTCCCATATATATTGGCACGGGTCGCAGGGCCGTCCTCACATGAAGGTGTAGCTCCCAGGCACCAGGCGGCTCAGGGTGAGGATGGGCGTGTTTCCGGTCACCTTCTCGTCCCTCAGGGGCCCTTTGACCTCCTCCCAGCGCCACGCCACCAGCTTGTCGTCATCAGAGCTCTCTGAGAGGGGGGGAGAGAGAGAGAGCGAGAGAGAGAGAGAGAGAGAGAGAGAGAGAAAGACATAGTGTATGGAGAGTGAGAGAGAACATAAGGAGGGAGATTAGGACGTGAAGGACAGAGAGCATACATAGACATGATAACGTATGGAACGAGATAGTGCAGGGAGAGAGAGACGGTATGGAGACGGAGAATGGGAGAAAACATAAGGAAAAGAGAGACCAAGAGAAAATAGGGAGAGAGATTGAGGTAAGGCAGATAATGAGAGAAACAGAGAGATACCGTGGGCAGAGAGCGTTAGAGTAAGGGGAGAGAGAGAGCAGAATGAATGGCTACGACACAATCCTCTTATTCTGCTCATGTTTGCATTTCTGCTTAGTTATAAATTTTGTTCTTAATGCTCATGTTCAACTAAAAGGACGTAGATGAGGTGCCTCACACTCAAGTTTAAACACATCAGCAGAAGGTGAACATTAACATTAAAGAATAGCAACACATGATGGCTGACGTCGCCGAAACTAGTTCCAATGCGTCTTTCTCCCTGGGGGGGGGGGGGGGGGGGGGCGCTAATAGGGGTCTCATGGGGCTCTCGGTGTAGGCGTGTCAGACTCACGGCTGCCGTCGATCACCGTGGAGCTGGTGGGCAAGGTGATCTCCTGGAAGGTGGGGGAAACCACGGCGACGGGAGGCTTGTTGACTCGGGGTTCTGTGGGGGGTGAGAAACCGTTGCTCGGATACTAATGGTTTGCTTGTCGGCGGCGTTGAGGGAGGGGATACACATCCTATATATACACAGTGCATATACATACAAGCAGGAAGTCACTCGATAAGGGGAGGGTAGGGTGGTTAGTGACCTAGTGACCTCCTGGATCCCGGGTTCGAAGCCCAGCGGAGGGGGGGGGGAGGAAGGGTGAGTGAAAGTCGCTAAATGAAGAGATCCCATGTCGTCTGATCATACTCGTGCAGGGACGAATGCAGAATCTTGCTGTTTTGGTTATACCGGTCCGACAGGAAGCTCGTTCAAAAGCCTCCTCCGTCTCCGTGGTGTGACCAAACCACGGAAACCTTGGAAGAGAACTCGCGGAAGCACGCTCGGGGGGGAGGGTGGGGTTGAGCACGCCAGAGGCGCAGTAAAAGACGCTCATCAGCCAAACGGCCGGGGGGGAAACAGCGAAACGTTGTGTAGCTACGGGGTGTGAAACGACACACCTGTGAAGGCACAACCCCCACGGGCCATGTTCCCACGGCAACCCCGCTCACACCGGTGGGTTGGCACCTGTGCCTGTTCAGACCGGCGGATCACACCGGCGGTTACCAGACGCACATAATATAATGCGCCGTTTGCTCGTAGCGCAGGGGCCAAGCGATGTATATAGGAGCGTTGAGGTCGGGTCGGGGGGGGGCTTAGGGTTTGTCTTCAATGTCGACCTCACCACTATCCCCTTGTTGTGGTGTTTCGGTTGGTGTTGTGTTGATTACTCTGGCCTGGCTGCGTGTGTGTTTCACAGCTTCCTGACACCAGACACATTCACTCGTTCATTCTGACATGGCGAACACGACAGACTCCTCCACACACGCACCCCATTGATGTTGCGGTGACTGTCGAGTCGTTAACTCCTTACAAACATCTGCATTGTTTCATGTTGAAATGCCTTTTGTCCATTCCACTTGTTTTGGTTTCATTCTACAGTATTTGGGTTTGATTGGCTCCTATTCCTTTCGGTACAATTCCATTTTGTTCCATCCTATGTAAACACATGGTCTGTCCTATATGGATTCTATTCACCCAGGTTCTGTTCTATACGAGTCCCATTCGGCCATGTTCTGTTCTACGGGGGTTCCGTCCTATGTAGGCCCAGGTTCGGTTGTCTTTGGTTGGCCGACTGGTTGCCCCGGTTACCTGGCTGGACGATGACGGTGACCAGGGCGACGTCCTGCTGCCCGGAGGAGTCGGACACCTTCAGCTTGAAGGTGTAGTCCCCCTCCTGCATGGCGGACAGCTGCAGGGTGGCCGTCCGCACCCCCTGGGCACAGAGAGAACCAGCCGGCCTCGGTATTCAGTCAAAGGTCAAAGGTCAAAGGTCAACAATCAATTATAACGTCATAAAAGAAAAAAAAGGAAAGACGAGCAAAATGTATTTTTTCCATCCGAGATTAAATAAGTGAATCTCATCTCTAACCTAGAAACTGATTTTATTTGTATATTCTTGTGTTTATATACTATATATATATATATATCTGGGGTTACGTTGGCTTGCACCTTGTCATTTCTTAGTGGACTTGAGCACGATCCTTAGAGCTCTTTGCCTTAACTTTACTGCGCTAATAAACCTTCTAATGTTGACCACAGCATGCTGACTGTCTGACCTCCACCTCCTCCACCTCGCTCTGAGTCCTGACCCCCACCCCCTCCACCTCGCTCTGAGTCCTGACCTCCACCTCGCTCTGAGTCCTGACCTCCACCTCGCTCTGAGTCCTGACCTCCAGCCCCTCGCTCTGAGTCCTGACCTCCACCCCCACCCCTCCACCTCGCTCTGAGTCCTGACCTCCACCCCCACCCCTCCACCTCGCTCTGAGTCCTGACCTCCACCCCTCGCTCTGAGTCCTGACCCCCACCCCCTCCACATCTCTCTGAGTCCTGACCTCCACCTCGCTCTGAGTCCTGACCCCCACCCCCTCCACATCTCTCTGAGTCCTGACCCCCACCCCCTCCACATCTCTCTGAGTCCTGACCCCCACCTCCTCCACCTCGCTCTGAGTCCTGACCCCCACCCCCTCCACCTCGCTCTGAGTCCTGACCCCCACCCCCTCCACATCTCTCTGAGTCCTGACCCCCACCTCCTCCACCTCGCTCTGAGTCCTGACCCCCACCCCTCCACATCTCTCTGAGTCCTGACCCCCACCTCCTCCACCTCGCTCTGAGTCCTGACCTCCACCTCCACCCCTCCACATCTCTCTGAGTCCTGACCTCCACCCCCACCCCTCCACATCTCTCTGAGTCCTGACCTGCATCTCCACCACCTTGGCCTTGCTCATGGGGCTGAGGGACCACTCGTAGTTCAGGGGCTCGTGGTCGTCGGTGCTCTCGTTGCCGTACAGGGTGATGGAGTTACGGGGCAGCGTGATCACCTGCAGACACCGCCGCCAGAACACACACAGGTTTAGTTCTAATCCTGCAGTCAACCACAACACACACACACACACACACACACACACACACACACACACACACACACACATTCAGTTAATCCTGCTGTTCACCACAACCAACACACACCCAGGTTCAGTTCATCCTGCAGTCAACCACACACACACACACACACACACACACACACACACACACACACAGATTTTGAATCAATTTGTACATTTGCATTTATGTCTCCATTTGGCATAAACTTTTATCTGAAGCAAGCTCAGACTGCAACCGATACACTACAGGTTAGAGGCTGTGGAACTTGGGGATCGAACCGAGTACCTTTTGGCCAGGAGACGCCCTAGTGACTACTAAGCTATCCTGCCCCCAACACAGACATCAACAGTTAATTTACCATGATGAAGAAAGTTGAAATATCTTGAAAGATGGACTTTTTGTCCATATAGCGTTAGTGTATAGTGTTTCCAGCATTGCCTTGAAGCATTAATATCCGTCATACGTGTGTGCTTCTCCGAAAGCAGTCCCCCCCTCCCCACGGCAGAAGAAGGGTTCCGGTGTGAATGGTTCCTACCTGGTTGGGCCCTGCGTTGGCCACTGGTTTGTAGTCCGTGGCCTTGTTCACCAGTAGGGTGGCCTGGGTGGAGTTCTGAACTCCGTCCGAGTCGGTCACCGTCAAGCTGTGGACGTTGAGGAGAGAGTTCCCCTGTTGATGTTGGACTGAATACTACGACAGGACTGCAAGGACCGCTCACATCCTGACCCACATCCTGACCCACATCCTGACCCGTTTGATTCACCATACGACTTGCAAGACTTGCCTTCGAAGCTATTGTTCTTTAATAGTTGCAATGCTAATTTTCCCAATCAACATAATATTACTGTAGATACTGTAAGAGAACATTTCCCCCCTAATGTAGTTCTGATGCTGTACTTTGACTTCACAGTGACTGTGAGAGAACTACATTTCCCACTTGTCCAGTTCTGATGCTGTATTTTGACTTCACAGTGACTGTGAGAGAACTACATTTCCCCCCTAATGTCGTTCTGATGCTGTACTTTGACTTCACAGTGACTGTGAGAGAACTACATTTCCCACTTGTCCAGTTCTGATGCTGTATTTTGACTTCACAGTGACTGTGAGAGAACTACATTTCCCCCCTAATGTCGTTCTGATGCTGCACTTTGACTTCACAGTGACTGTGAGAGAACTACATTTCCCACTGGTCCAGTTCTGATGCTGTACAGTGACAGTGTCAAAGAACTACATTTCACTGGCGCAATTTATCCTCGATGCTGTAAATGGAATGGGAGAAAACTACATTTCCCATGTATATTGGCACGGGTCGCAGGGCCGTCCTCACATGAAGGTGTAGCTCCCAGGCACCAGGCGGCTCAGGGTGAGGATGGGCGTGTTTCCGGTCACCTTCTCGTCCCTCAGGGGCCCTTTGACCTCCTCCCAGCGCCACGCCACCAGCTTGTCGTCATCAGAGCTCTCTGAGGGGGGGGGGGAGAGAGAGAGAGAGAGAGAGAGAGAGAGAGAGAGAGAGAGAGAGAGAGAGAGAGAGAGAGAGAGAGAGAGAGAGAGACATAGTGTATGGAGAGTGAGAGAGAACATAAGGAGGGAGATTAGGACGTGAAGGAGAGAGAGAGACAGAGAGCATACATAGACATGATAACGTATGGAACGAGATAGTGCAGGGAGAGAGAGACGGTATGGAGACGGAGAATGGGAGAAAACATAAGGAAAAGAGAGACCAAGAGAATATAGGGAGAGAGATTGAGGTAAGGCAGATAATGAGAGAAACAGAGAGATACCGTGGGCAGAGAGCGTTAGAGTAAGGGGGAGAGAGAGAGCAGAATGAATGGCTACGACACAATCCTCTTATTCTGCTCATGTTTGCATTTCTGCTTAGTTATAAATTTTGTTCTTCATGCTCATGTTCAACTAAAAGGACGTAGATGAGGTGCCTCACACTCAACATTAAAGAATAGCAACACATGATGGCTGACGTCGCCGAAACTAGTTCCAATGCGTCTTTCTCCCTGGGGGGGGGGGGGGCCGCTAATAGGGGTCTCATGGGGCTCTCGGTGTAGGCGTGTCAGACTCACGGCTGCCGTCGATCACCGTGGAGCTGGTGGGCAAGGTGATCTCCTGGAAGGTGGGGGAAACCACGGCGACGGGAGGCTTGTTGACGCGGGGTTCTGTGGGGGGTGAGACACAGAGGTCATTGATTTATTATTATTATTGATGGTTTATTTGATAGGGACGGATACAGTGTACATAGACAAGCTGAGAGCAGCTATCCAATGCAAGTTTTATAGTGCTTATAGCGGATGCTGATATGCAACACCCATCCCTAGAAGGGCTTTTGTGAAGAAAAAAAAAAAGCGATACACTTCTCTTAACCTCATTGTTTTAAACTGATTACAGCGAGATACACACAAGGTATAAAGAAGATAAGAGGTTAAAACAGTGAGCTAATAATAAGGTAAACAGAGTACAGTGAGATTCAACAAGGCACAAGATAAAAAATCAAATAAAAGAGGTTAGAACAGTGAGCTAAAAATAAGGTAAACAGAGTACAGCGAGATCCAATAAGGCACAAGGTAAAAAAGAAGATCAACAACAAGTACAACAAGGTATTGTTCAAACAGGCCGCCGCCGCATGTCCCGGTCCACCAGAACAAACAAGGACGCACGCTACGTGATTCAGGCTAAGCACTGAGCACACACCAGCTGAGCATGCTCACAGGATGTGTTGGCATTCATCCGGGGTTTGAATGAATGTAAACACGTGTTGTTGACAGGAAGATAAGCGACCCGACATCTTAGGCTCAGGGATACCTTCAGGTATGGCGGTGGATATTTGGGGATTGAAAACCCGGGACCTTTTCAGGCCAAGAGTCCAGAACCATACCCACTAGACCAACCTTTCTCTCTACTGCACCAGGGGGTTCACCTTATACTCTATAGCTCTGTGATGCAGGGGTTAATCTATACGCAGCTATAACAGGCCTCTTCATCTGGACTTTGGGGTGTGGCGGGGGTGTTCAGAGAGAGCAGGCCCCTCTATGGAGGTGTGTGGGGGTGTAGTGTCGGTGTTTGTGTTGACAGGCGACTGAGCTCACCTGGTTTGACCGTGACGTTGACGTAGCCCTCGCCGTGGCCGCCGTCTCCGTCCACGATCACCTCAAACTCGTACAGGCCGGCTGTCAGCTGGGGAGGGGACAGAGGGGGGGGGAGAGAGAGGGAGACAGAGAGACACAGACACACAGAGAGGGAGACAGAGGGAGATAGAGAGACACAGGGGGGGAGAGAGAGAGAGGGAGACAGAGGGAGATAGACACAGGGCGGGAGAGAAAGGGAGACAGAGAGACAGAGAGAGAGAGAGAGGGAGATCAAGAGAGAGAAACAGATAGAAAGGGGGAAGGACAAAGACGCAGAGAGTGAGAGTTAAACCGACAGATTCTGAGAACGTCTCTAATGAAATGACTTCCCAGAACAGTGATTGTGTGGGTGACTTTGATAGGATGCTTGATAGGGTGTGTGCTGCGTCTCACCCTGCTCAGTTTCAGTGTCTTGTTGTACTTCCCCTCCATCTCTCCGCTGGAGTCCTTGGGGTGGGTGATGAGATGCCAGTCAAACGAATACTTGGAGCCTGGAAAACAAGTAAAACAAGTGTATCAACATCAATCAGAGGAATCGTGCCAAACAGAGACAGTGTGTGAATGTGCATTCACATGGATTAAACACACGTGACACTGTTCAGCAGAATCTTGGTAGGTGTGCTTTTGACCAAAGCATCCATGACCTACCAAACTGCTCAGACACCGGAGCAATTAAACATTTATAGTAGGGCTGTCAAGCGATTAAAAATTATCGATCTCTTTTATTTAAAACATGTCTTTCATTAACATACGGTGCATTTCAAGATCAAATTAATAACATTTCCATGTCACTCAAGATTCAATGCATCTCAGTCGAGTGTGGCTTGACGAGGCTGGCTGCTAGCGCCAGCTTCAGGGGCGGTGGCAGCTCGTACCTGCCAGCTTGCTACCAAACGTTTTTGCGTTGAGGTGATATTTAAGGGTTCATGAACTGATAGGAAAATTCCTTACTACAGAGATTGCAGATAACGGTGTTGCTATCTACAGTACTGTCTGGGAGTTGTTCAAACAGGAATTTTCCGTTCACGGGGCCGAGCAGCGTCTTCTCGTCTGCCTCCATTTTGTTTCAACGCAAATGACCCACCGGGTCAAAGGGCACGATAGAAGAGCGATTAATCTGCGTACATTTTTTTAACGCGTTATAAACGCGTTAAAAAAATGCGCGTTCATTTGACAGCCCTAATTTATAGTACTATAAACAGTTGAGTGCCAATAATATCATGGGATGGGGAGAAGGGTTAACCCTAACAATAACAGTATTTTGTGGTGTGTGTGTATATGTGTGTGTGTGTGCGTGAATGCTTGTGGGTGTCTGTATGTGTGTGCGTGCAAGTCAGTGTATGTGTGTGTGCATGTCAGTGTATGTGAGTGAGTGAGTGAGAGAGTGAGCGAGTGGGTGAGTGAGTGAGTGCGTGTGCGTGTGTGTCGGTGTGTGCGTTTGTGCGTGTGTGTGCGTCTGTACCGGTCTTGGCGGCCGGGACCACGAAGGCGTTGAGCTCCACCTCGTTGTTGGGCAGGATGACCTCCACACTCTGCCCCGCCGACACGGCCAGCTCCCTCACTGCCAATGCAACCGCAGCGTCGCCACGGAGACGGGACAGGACAGGACCGGGGTGGGGGGGGGGGGGGGGGATTCGGTTAACGGTGATTGATCGATGATTAAATTGTTCAGGAGATCGCCATGGCAACAAGCATCCACACAGGGGGGGCACACATTCCCGTCTCCGTCTCCGTCTTACCTGCCGCCGTCGGGTTGGCCAGCGCCGCCATAACCGTGGCAACGTCCTCCTCCGCGCCCTCCGTGGCGCTGGAGGTCGTGGCGACCTTGGTGGACGGGCCCGTCGACGCCGGCGGGTCCTGGGCGCGGACGGGCGGCGCTGGCGATTCTGCACTCCCATTGGCCGACGGGCCGAGGCTGCTGCTCTTGGGGGTGGTGGGAGGGAGAGTGCCGGCGGGTGGGGGCTCCAGGGTGGCCAGGGTGGTGCTCCTCTGGGGGGGGGAGGAGAGGGACGGTGAAGGGAGGCGCCGTGTCTGGGATAAGCTGTCAACCCTATTAGCCTGCGACAGCTAACCTGCTAGTGTCTAGGAGCATAAACTACTGTCATATCTTAGCTTGAATTAAGGAGGTACTGAAGGAAGGATGGAAGGAAAGAAGAAAGGGAGGGAAGAAGGGAGAGAGGAAGGGAAGGAAGGAAGGAAGGAAGGGAGAGAGGAAGAAAGGAAGGAAGGAAGGAAGGAAGGAGGGGAGGGAGTGAGGGAGGAAAGAAGGTAGGGAGGGAAGGAGAGAGGAAGGGAGCAAGGAATAAAGGAATGAACGGAGGAAGAGAGGAAGGAAGGGCGGGAGGAAGGAAAGACTATTTTCCCAAGCACCTCACATTAACTGAATGAACATGGCCAACAGTGCACCTACAGTCTAAAGTACAGCTTGTGTGTAATGAGTGTGTGGGCCCTGGACAGTGACAGCGCCCCCCCCCCCCCCCCCCCCCGATGACCCGGCCCTCTTACCGTGTTGACGTGGGGATGGGTTCTGTGTGCTCGGCGCTGCCTGACGGATCGCTTCTGGATCACCGGGCCCTGGGAGAACGGGTCAGATACAGGTCAGATACACAGTGGAGAAACGTCAGGAATATATCATTCAAACTCGTATGGCCTTTTTTGGTGGCTCAATCGTTGTTCATAGTGGGGTCATAATAATCTGTATCGGTCCCAACAGTGTGATGACTAGATTTGTCATTTAGCCAAGGATTTTAACAAAGGATCAAGAAGTCAAAAGGATCCAATAACTCATAATTCCACATTCCAGCAGCTAGCTGTGAATCTTATGTTCTCAGGAAATGTGCCATCTGACTGTGAAGTAGGCTGCCAGAAGATCATCCTGCTGGCCAAAACAAAACAGGGCTAGCCGGTAGTTTTATAATGAACAATCAGGAAATGTCTCCTTAAAGTCAAACCCCCGATTGCCTGCATTTCTCTGCTGTCTACCAACTAAGCTGATCTGTGAGTGTTCGATTGGGCATCGTTTCTTGGGTATGGCTTAGGGCAAGGGACATTTTTATTACGTTCGATATTTTTATTGTTACAGGAACTTCCTGTAAATAGTGCTTATTGCTCCTTTAAACCTAAACTCACCCGCCATTCAAGAAGGAACTGCAAAGCTATTTGTTAATATGAAAGAGTTCTGATTCCCATTAAAACAATTAAATAAAATCACTGAAAACCTTGAGCAACATGTTCCGGGCTTTGCATGAATCGAACCAAAGGGGCATCAATGGGCCAACTACTCCTTGGGATGAGAGCTCATTTGATTCCAACGCATGCACGAAAAAGTACTCTTACATCCGAAGAAGTACTCCCCTACATCCGAATAAGTACTCCCTTACATCCGAAGAAATACTCCCCTACATCCGAATAAGTACTCCCTTACATCCGAAGAAGTACTCCCCTACATCCGAATAAGTACTCCCTTACATCCGAAGAAGTACTCCCCTACATCCGAATAAGTACTCCCTTACATCCGAAGAAGTACTCCCCTACATCCGAATAAGTACTCCCTTACATCCGAAGAAGTACTCCCCTACATCCGGATAAGTACTCCCTTACATCCGAAGAAGTACTCCCCTACATCCGAATAAGTACCGTATTTCCCGCACTATAACGCGCACCGGATTATAAGGCGCACCTTCAATGAATGACCTATTTTAGAACTTTTTTCATAAATAGGGCGCACCGGATTATAAGGCGCATAGCATAGAAGATACTGCAGTCAAACATTTGACTGGGGATGCGTTATGCATCCACTAGATGGAGCTGTGCTAATTGTATAGCTCGTCACGCGCAACGCAACTGTGAGGACGAGTTGCTGCATTTAGCAGATATAAAACTGGAACCTTTATGACAAAAAAGTAAAACACAATTACGCAGTTCCAAACCTTAGATTTTTAAATATCTTGCAAACGTGAATGATACAAAGTAGAGCATCGCACCCTCGAATCTTGTAGTGTGGCCAGTCTTCCGCCCGATTTCCTGGCTCTGTGATCGTATAGTGTGACCTTCCGTGAGTAAGCGCAGTAAAATGCTGTGTGCACTGACTACGATAGCCGTAATGCTGCAAGCGGTGTGGCTTTATCGTAGTCGTAGTGAAACATTTTATTATTATTATTAAATTGTTTTTATTGGTTTTTCATACTGAAACATTTTGACAGAGCGCCGTTTACAACCAGTATGGATCAACCAATTAACCAATTGATCCATATATAAGGCGCTCCGGATTATAAGGCGCACTGTCGTTTTTTGAGAAAATTACCGGCTTTTAAGTGCGCCTTATAGTGCGGAAAATACGTTACTCCCTTACATCCGAATAAGTACTCCCTTACATCCGAAGAAGTACTCCCTCACATCCGAAGAAGTACTCCCCTACATCCGAATAAGTACCCCCTTACATCCGAATAAGTACTCCCTTACATCCGAAGAAGTACTCCTCTACATCCGAATAAGTACTCCCATACAACCGAAGAAGTACTCCCTTACATCCGAAGAAGTTCTCCCCTACATCCGAATAAGTACTCCCTTACATCCGAAGAAGTACTCCCTTACATCCGAATAAGTACTCCCCTACATCCGAATAAGTACTCCCTTACATCCGAAGAAGTACTCCCTTACATCCGAAGAAGTACTCCCTTACATCCGAAGAAGTACTCCCCTACATCCGAATAAGTACTCCCCTACATCCGAATGAGTACTCCCTTACATCTGAAGATAGCCTGACCTAACCCTGGCTAACGCATGATGGGGGACCCAATCCAGAGGCCCCCATGGACCCCGGGGGATCCAGGGGGAGCCCTACCTTGTCCAGCATCTGCAGCAGGCCCAGGGACTCCTGGTGGGGCTGGGGCAGGAAGTCGATGGCGCAGCCCCGGTCCCTGGAGCAGCTGAGCTGGACGCAGTGGCCCCCCAGGCTCCACACCGCGCCGCAGCTGGGCGACAGGCAGCAGGACTGCCAGCAGGTGGCGCCGGCATTCCCCCGGGCCAGGGGCCTCCAGCCCAGGCCCAGGACGCTGCTCCAGTGCATGCCCAGGACGCCTCCCGTCACCCTGCAGAGGTTAGCCGAGACTTCTGCCGGGACGTGGTGGAGGGGGGAGGGGGGGGGAGAGGGTCCGGGGAGAGAGAACAGGTCAATGAATACTAATAAAGCAGGGAAGGCTAAAGCAACAGTTGAAAGGGTATGTTATCTGGAAACACATGTTGGACTGCAGCCAACAATGTGGGTCTCATTTCGAAACAATAGAAATGCTTGATGAATAATATTATATTTGGAGGACATTTATTGACACAGCCTGGCTGAAGACACGAGCCAGAGCCAAAGCAACTGAGATCAGAAAAGAATGCAGAGTTCAAAACCAATGTAGTGTTGAAAATTAGTTTTGAAACGACCACAGAGTTCTAAGTAAACAGGCCGTAGAGTTCCAAACCGACCATAGAGTTCTAAACAAACAGACTGAAGAGTTCTAAACAGACCATAATCCTAAATAAACTGACCATAGAGATCCAAACAGATGGAATAGTCCTAGAGTGGCCTTTCTACAACTGTGTCTGTAGAAAGTCCAACCATTGAGTTCTAAGCAGACCATAAAGTTGTAAGCTGAATGTAGCTCTAAAGTGACTTTTGAATAGTTCTAATCCGGATGGGGGGCCAAACTGGGACAGTTCCCTGATCCACGGCCCTTCTGTCGCGACGGGGCATATTATGGGATGCAGGTGAATTAATGCAACTTCGGCCTTGAAGCCACACAGAGAATGCACTGTGGGCTTTTGTCAGCAAACACACACAGGATCTTTTGTCCTACTTTAGACTGTAGCAAACTGTGAGTCCAGTGTAACACACACACACACACACACACACACACACACACACACATACACACACACGGGAGGGACCGAGGGACAGAGCCAGAAGGCGACCGAGGGAGACAAAGGGAGATAGAGGATAGCTGGCACACAAACTGTGGTAAGCCACGCACCCACAAACTAACAAACAGGGCCACCTGAAGCACCTGAAACGATCACTATGAGATGGCAGAGAAAACTGACCCGCCCTGGGTAACCAAAGGCCTGTTTGGCGGGAACGGAGATGATCTCTGAATTGTTGTTGAACCTTTACGTACACAAGCAGCCTCATTGACCTTAACCACCTCTTTATTAAGGGGTGACCTGGTGTGTGTGACGATGTGTGTGTTCTTCTGACCAGCGTGATAGTGTCTCCTCATCGACAACACCTGGCATAAACGAGGAGAATATACACTGCGGGGAAACCCGCCCCCTCGAGGTCAACAGACTAAGGTTGGGTGGCCGGAGGCTTCCTATTGGCTAGTCGTACCTGTGGGCGTGTGTAGGGCCCAGAGGAAGAGCAGTGATAGGACGTGGTGAGGTAGGTAGCGTGGGGGAGACATGGTCCTGGAAAGCAGAGGACCTGGTGGGAGACATGGAGGGAGTTAGACATCAGACCACCAGGGGAAGTAAAGGGTGAATCACATTGCAAACCCAGGACTTTAATTATCAACATTTTATGAAAATATAGTTTAAAGACATATTATAGAACTATGACTCGATGTAAAATGTACAGCAGAACAAGGGAGGGAACCACTTGAAATGACCTTTAGACCACATACAACAGAAAACGTCATCCAAAACAGAAGTCAACATGCGACACTTCTTGAGTCACCCTCTCCTTACAATCATTAATCAACGATTAATGATTCAACTGAGCAACAATACGTCTGGACTACAATACGTCTGGAGGACTACGGTTCAGGCAGAGCTCACCTCTTCTGTAGGTCCCGAGGAGTAGGAGGAGGATGAGGAGGAGGAGGAGGAGAGTGTAGCCGTGCCTCCCACCAGGAGGCTCGGGGGGGGGGGGGGAGTTAGGTGGGCAGGGAGGTGACGCGAGGTGAGGGGTGAAGACAGGACGACAGCGGTGGCATTCGGAGCGGCAGCGTCAACATGGCTGCTCTCTGGTCCTCCGCGACACGATCCGCTCAGACACGACCGCTCTGCAGACAGAAGAGGAGGAAGAGGAAGAGGAACCGATGAAATAGGATGAAGACATGACTCAATTTTTGACACAATTTTTTCTCTCCTTAAATTAAATAATTTCTTCTTCTGCCCTTCCCTCACCTCTTCTATCTCGTTTTCAGCTCCTCACTCTTCCCTGCTCCTCCACCCTTCTCCTTCCCTGTTCCCCTTCTCCTCTCTCATTCCCCACTCCTCTCTCCTTCTCCTTTCCCTTCCCCTCTCCTCTCCCCACTTCCCCTACTCCTCAGAGCCCAGGCTACTCTCTCCATAGTCTCTTTGTTTCCCTCCTCTCTGTGTATTTCGGTGTCACTCCTTGAAGGCCTCCGATATCTTCCTCCGATATCTTCCTCCGATACTACTTGATTCGATCGTAGCCCCCGGTTAACTTTTGCTTGATTAAAGCTTTGAATGAATTATTAACCGGGATATTTTATCACAAACACATACACACACACACACACACACACACACACACACACACACAAACATCATAAAAACACTGTTTGTTCTGCTAAATAATAGCAGGCTCTATATGGCTCCAGCTCTCACAGGGTGCTGCAAAAAATCATATTAAAAGATCATTTAAATGATGATGATGACATTTAAATTAATTCAAAATGGTATACCCAAATGAGCAACACGTGGATAAAGTTCTGGAACACCCTAGCCAGCGTCTACACCGTCTCTGCCTTTGTGGACAATAAAGTTCGGACAGTATTTGTTTCTGGTCAACTGCTTTACAGTGTTTGCACAGCTCAATCAGACTGGCCACTTGTTTGTGAACGTGTGGTTCCCTCGGCCTGGAAGGGCTATACAGCCTGTTTACATTACAGATCCATTCAGTGTAAGTGGCGTGTTACCCTTCAGGTGGTCCTGGTCATTGCCTGGTGGAGACCCTCTCGACTTCACATTTATCCTCTATAGTGGACACACACAAGCTCTTTAAAAATGGCAATTTACCTACTAATTATAAAAGGATAAATAAGAAAAAAATATCGTTGTTATATAACATTATTATAACAACAATATTTTTTTATTCACGTTTGGAGAATAGGATGTCAGTCATGACACTTCACAATATGATGACACATTTGTTTATAATAAATGTCGCACTAATGCCGTGTGACTGAGGGACAGTGTGATGTGAACGTTGAGGTGCATGCAATGGCAGGCTGAGGAACGCTAGGAAACATGTGATGGACGGTCGACTGTGTCATGTCACAACTTAAGAGGTAAACGTGTATCCTCGTTACTATTACATATTTGTTTATTAAACGGGTCTCCTGTGACTTCTAATGTCTCAATACAGGCTTTTGCTGCTGCATGAAGAACAGGAAAAACACTAAGGCATGGCACCTATCCAGATCATAGGATGCATACAGATCTAAGACAGCTGGGGGGTAACACTACAGCATGATCCTGCATCCTGCCAGGCGGCCATAGGGTTGTGATATGAGTGTACCCAATAAAGAGGATTCACAACTGTTATGTCTAGTAGACTGATAAGGTAGCTTGTTTGCCAGCATCTTAAATCAGACCTCACAGTACAGATAATTAAACTCAAACGCTGTTATGGGTAGGAGTTATTATCACTCCTGACTCAGGAAGAAGAAATTTACCAGTTTCCCTCTTCCTTCCTAATCAACAGTCTGCTTCCTTTTGGGAAAACAATTGGATTGGCTACAGCCGGGACACATATCGTCTGTCGCCCCATAGTTTTAATACGTTTTCTTCTTTACAAGGCCCATGTTTCAAAAAGTAGCCCAACAAAATACGAGGCACGTACCTTATCGAACCTTTGCCCCACATTACTGCTCAGTAAACGTCCCGCTCATAGCCTAATGTCTATAGCGGTCTCTATGGCCGTCCCCCAATCTCTAGAACCGTCCCCCCGTCCCTATGGCCGTCCCTCGGTCTCTAGGGCCGTCCCCTGGTCTCTATGGCCGTCCCCCGTATCTAGGGCTCTCCCCCTGCCCCCCGGTCACTAGGATCCTCCCCCGGTCTGTCGGACCGTCCCCCGGTCTCTACATCCGTCCCCCGGTCTTTACGGCAAGCGTAGCTGCGCAGAGGTGCTCACTCACGCGACACAGTCACCTGCCGTGATGACAGCTCTGCCAGTTGGCTCAGTGTGGGACTACTGGGTAGGCAACAGATCGACGCAATATATAAGGTCATAAACAACGCAGTCTCTTACTACTGACCCGGAAATTTGCTTATTTTCTCCCTCTCCTTTGCATTGGAGTCAACTCAAATTTCCCATAACGGGAGGGAGAGGAATTATGAAACACACACACACACGCACACGTTTCTGACTGCTGCAACGTCGACTCCTCTTGAAAATGAAAGTCCTCTTGAAATGAATGGATGCCATCCGATCGTCCGGTATTACCCGATGTTCCGATTAGCCAACCTTAAATATGATACTATTTGGACGGTATACTAGAGTAAGGCAATGTGACACATCCTTCAAAATGGTGGACTCATTCATTATGGAGCTTTACATGGTTCAAACCACACACATATATACGTCTATGGTGTCTAGGGGACACGTCCAGATGGTTCACAGATCTAGCCTCTCTCTCTGCTGAATAATAAGCTTTCGTTTTTAATAACAAGATCACGCAATACAACTCATGGTGGCTACTACTATGCATTGAATCGTTTCTAAATACCTTGAATCATCACCACGACTGTGATGATAATCCACGGCTACACACGAGAGATATCCCCCGGGTAATGTACATAATGTACACCATGAACACATATGAGCATCGGGGCGCTTTTAAGCTAACAGCTGTGGGCAGATCGTCAACCCATATCGATCTGTTCAATACAAACACAAGACGAACATAAAGCGCTTACACATGTCGAGGTGTGCAGGTATATCCTCCGGGTCTGCCGTGGGTTGACGTCGCGTTGCACACTGTACACTATCGAGGTCAGCTCGGTTGTTTTCTCCTGGTTTTCCTCACTGGAGCTGACGGCGCTCACACAGGGATGATGCTGCTGCGCTGAACTCTCCTCTAGCGGCCCCTACCGGCGACCGTGAACACTGCATCTTACCATTCAATTCAATACAATTCAAGGAAGCTTTATCGGCATGAAAAACAAACATTTACATTGCCAAAGCGGTTAAACAATAAAGAAGTCAAAATATAAAACGTTGAATACAAAATATATATACATATATCAGATATTACACTGTACTTAATATCTAAAAAGTAAAATGTGGGATATTATTTTAAAAAGTACTCTCTAGCGATACCTAGCGTCGACTGTGAAAATTGTACCTTAGTTTTCTCTAGCGCCTCCTATTGTCCACAATGCTAACCTTGGGATTTAATGTGAAACATCCACATTGGATGATTCGCTTTGTTTATTTTTATTCTATCACCGTATCTATTCGGGTGATATTTGACAAGGGGGGAACGTTACTATCTTTAATTGTAGTCCACATCACGTCTTTTACTGACGTTTAAAAACAGGCACCAAAATGGCTTCCCGCTACGGCGCAGTGAAACACGCAGTGATTGGCTGGTAGGTACATTCGGAGCGATGTGATTGGTTGGGCGCAGCTTTGTTTTGACAGCTCTCTTCCGCAAAATGCTCACGTTGTTGTAGTGTGGGACTGATGCATCGAGGTAGTTTTATTTTATCTATCTTTACTTTATTGAGCTCTGGCAAGTTGTTCTTATAATATAAAATTTCAGTTGGTTAGAGTTAAGGTGTGTAAATAGGTTTTCCTCTTGTAGCCTAGCATAGTGAAATTAGCTTTGGCGCTTTAACCAGATGTGATCACATGCGTTGTTTCGGATGATGTATTTGGTTTCTATTCGTTGTTCCCGTTTCTCATTCGTACGATCTCCTTCATGTTGTTCTTTTTAGGACCTCAGTAACGTTGGATCCTACGTCAAGATGGCCCAAGTTACCGAAGTTGCTGTTCTGAGCACGTTGGATGAACCTAACGCCCATGATCCTGCCCTAGCTGAGGATGAGGAGGAGGGAGGAGAAAGAGTAGAGCCGATCACGGAAGCAGGGGAAGGCCTGACTCCTTCCCAGAGAGAAGTGTTGGAGAGATGTCTCCACGCTCTTACGCATGCGAGGAACGACAGCCACACGCTGGCGGCGCTGCTCCTGGTAGGGACCCTGAAAAGAACGGGTTGTTTATACAAGTGTCACTGACGCATTCTTATTCCCATGTATCCTTATCTCCCGTTGTCGGATACAACGGTACAATTTACTCAAGTGTTATGACCGTTTTTCTCAGATCACGCGCATATGCCCCGCCAGCCAGCTCGACCAACCCACCCTGAGACGCATCTTCGAGGCGGTCGGTCTGAACCTCCCGGCCCGGCTTCTCGTCACGGCGGTCCGGGGGAGCGACTCCGCCACGGCCAGCTTGCCCCCCGAGGAGCTCCTCTCCCTGGGCACGGCCCTGCTCGCCGCGCTGAGCACGGACCCCGATATGGCCTCGCACCCCCACCTGCTGTCCACCGTCCCGCTCCTGCTGGGGCTGCTGGCAGACGGACCCTCACTGACCCAGGAGACCCCCGGGCAGAACCCCACAGCAGAACCACGCTCTGGTCCTGGTGGTGGTGGTGGTGGTGGTGGTGGTGGTGGTGGTGGTGGCGGCGGCGGTGGTGGTGATGATGATGTTGGCGGCGGTGGGGAAAATGCCCAAGAGGCCCCAGACTCCACTCCCAGACTGGACCCGGCCATGGCTGCGGACTGCTACCAGATCCTGGAGGCGGTGTGCTCGTTGGAGACGGGTCCCGAGCAGCTGTTGAGCCGGGGGGCGGTGCCCACCCTGTGCAGAGCCATCCAGCACGACCAGGTAGACCTCCAGGCTGAGTACACTACCGTCGGGAATTGGATCTGGAAATATTCCATCTTTCTGGTTAAATGTATCAGTTCAAACACCCCAAACGTAGCGGAATTAGTGGCAACTAATAACTAACTTAGTAAATGCATGCCTGCACTGTCTGACATTTTGTTCATATTCATTAACCCTTCTTACACTTTTATGTTACATTCCTTTGAAATGATTGTTCTTATCGACTCAATTTAAATGCCTTTTAGGCGATTCAACCTGAAAATGTGATTTCTGCCCGTGTCCAGCCCTCTGAATTGCCTTTGTGCTTGGTGCTGTAAGCTTAACCTTAAAGCCCTCCACCCACCCCTCTGTGACCAGGTGTTGAGCCAGGAGAAGGGGCTCCCATTGCTTGGCTGCCTGCTGTCCGGCCGGTCCCGGGAGAAGGTGTGGCGGAAACACCCGGAGCTGCTCCTCACCCTGCTGGCCCGCGTCTCCACCCACTTCCGCCGGGCAGAGGGCCAGGCCCGGCTGGACCAATGCTCCCGGCTGATGCAGTTCCTGCCTCCGCCAGGGGTGGCGACGGAGAGCGCGGCGCTGAAGGAGGTGGTGTCGGCGCTGTGGGAGGAGCTGAGGCCCATGATGCAGGCCAGGCTCACGCCCGCGCAGATCGGCCCCGTCCTGGTGCTCAGTGCCTGTCTGCTGGACCTGGGCGGCTGGGAGCCGGCGGGGCCGCCCAAGTTCTGCTGCCTGCTGGTGAACCGGGCCTGTGTGGAGGTGAGGATGGGCCTGGAGGAGCCGCCCGGGACAGAGCTCGGCGCCGAGCTGCAGCACACCCTCGCAGGTGGGTTGGACGGTTAATGCAGGTTGGGTTGGTCTTTGTAGTAATTATAGAACTTATAGAAGTCAGTGACTCACCGACGGAATACTTGTACTGGTACTTGTGAGTGTTACTAGTATGTATAAAGTATTGTTACAGCTGTGTGTAATGTAGTGTTAAAGGTGTGATTGATTTGTAGTAGTTAAAGCACTTATAAAAGTCAGTACTCACTGACTCACTGACTGACTACTTAGTGTTACTGGTATGTATAATCTAGTGTTACAGGTGTTTATAGTATTATAGGTTTGTGCACACAGCCTTGTGTACAGTACACTGGATCTCATATAAATGTACAATATTGCATGCTACGTTACTTTAAACACTCTTTTTTTTGTGACACATGTATCCTACTGTTCACAATAAATACAGAAAAATGTATCCGATCCTTTTTTGCACAATCTGTGGTTTTAGAACAGTCCTAACTGAAAATGCTCCTAGGCTGCTATCGCATCATGGAGGCCGCCATGGAGCAGGCCTGCAGCCAGGCAGTCGCCCAGAGTGAGGCCCCACCACAGCCTGCCATCACTGGGATCAGCCTGCAGCAGAGCCGGCAGGTCCTGCTGGTGCTGCAGGAGGCCTTCGCTGCTGTGATATACCACCTGTCACAGGTACAGGGAAAACTGTAGAAGTGAATGAGTTAGTTTGTGTCGGTACCGGGGCCAAATTATCTGTTTAGACTTTTGCATGAGATATGCGGGAAATGTTTTAAATTCTGTGCATCTCTTAACTAGAGCTACTGCTATCTAGTAATTGAACCGACGCTTGTATACCAAGCGACTTGCAGTGTATATATAGCTTTAGTTATGTGTGGTTTAGGTACAGGTAGGGCTAGGCATCTGGCTCTAGGATGTGTACAGGCACCCTGGGCATCAACATTTACTCTACAGCGACTCACAAGAATAACATTTGTCAGAAGACGGTGAAACAACAATAAATCGCTATCGGTACAGTAAGGATGATCACAGAACCAAGTTTCAAGGATAAGCAATTGTTCGGTTAACCCATTCCCCATATACAACAGAGATAGCTAGGATAAGATGCTGCACAACTAGTTTGTTCTTCAGTCCCACTTCTCAACTCTCTCCCCCTCCCCCCCCCCTCCCTCCAAGGTGGACCCCAGTCGCTATGGCGACCCGTTTGTGTTTGCCCCGTTCCGCTCTCTGTGCGCCTGGCTGGCGGAGGAGACGGCCTGTCTGAAGGAGGAGGTGACCGCCCTCCTGCCATTCCTGATTGGCTACGCCAGGGCCCACCTGATGGGGGAGGGCCCCGACCAGAGCCTCTCCCATTGGATGTCTGAGATGTCCATCGGTGAAGAGGGCGGGGCCTGGTCGGGCAGTCAAGTTCTGAGGTAAAAGAGGGATGAAGCCAATGGAAGAAAGTGGTCCACAGCAGAACTAGGGTGTAATGGAAAAATGTGTAGATTGATCAACGCAACTTCACAAATATGCTCGCCCCGCAAAAAAGAAAAAATGATGACTCTGCACGCCTTGACTTTTGATCAATGTGTTGCAAAGCCTACACTTGTGCCAGTGAGAGAGCAGAGTGTGTGTGTGCGGGGGGGAGAAGAACCAATGAGAAGACGAAGCACTCCTTCGCGTACTCTCATCAATTCCACAAGCTCTCGCATTTCGCAACGCATTAGCCTTCACACTTGTCTTCCTCCCGCCCGCCCCCCAGGTACCTCCTGCCGGCCCTGTGCCACCTCTCGGCGGAGGAGGGGCCCCGGAAGGTGCTCCTCTCCCTGGACGCCCCGGCCCTGCTGGTGGAGTTCGTGTCGCGGGGGTGGGCCCGTCTGAAGGGGCGGGCAGGGGTCACGACCCCCCGTGACCCCGGGCTGGAGACGGCGTGCTCCGCCCTGCTCAACTTCACCGTCACGGAGCCCGACAGCGTCAGGTAAGCACCGCCTTAACCGCTGAGGCACCAACACTACCGGACGGAGTAGCGGCCTAGCGCAGCTCGATTAGCAGCACACGTTGTGTAATAATAAATGATAATGATTATAATAATATCTTTCATTTGTAGAGCACTTTACATTCAGAAATCTCAAAGTGCTACAGAGTTTAAGAGAGAGAAAAAAATAAAATAAAAGGGGTTGTTAAAACATATAACACATAATACAACAGTAAAAGGGAAATTAGCAAAAGGCTTTTTTGTGTAGACACACACATCGCTTAACATGTACACATGTACGTCTACAGTGCCTGGTGGATATTCATATTTATTTGCCTTCCTACACTTTTATTCTACATTTCTCCTAAATTATTTATTTTATTGAATATCTTTTTTTTAAAAGCTTTCACAATTTGATTCCTGCTAATGTCTAACACTTTGAATGGCCTTGGTGTTTGAATTGTGCTGTACAACAAAGCCTTCTTATAAAACATCATCCACAAGCCAATCCGCCAGTAAATTTACTTGCACAGCTTCTTTGGATTAAGCCTGAAGAATTTGATTAATTCATTAAGTAAGGCATTCACATATTGATTACTGCGTTTACAGGACCGTTATCAGGGGTAGACGATGTCCTATTCGCATGGTGTTACAGGAACAGACCGATATTAATCAAACAACGGTGTTTATATGACCAGTTCCTATTCGAGCGAGCCAATAACATTATTATAATTGAACCAGCTCTCTTACAGTTGAGTGACATAGACACTAATTAGTTTTTTTTCTTGTTTTGTTTAGGAATGACCCGTGCTTTAGGAACCTGGAGTCTCTCCTCAGCGAAGCACTTCCTGTTCTGGTCCACAAGCCCGCCCTCCTCGTCCTTGCTGCCAACTTCTGCACTCTGGGCCTCATGATTGGCCGGCTGATGCCAGCGACGTCAGGTGACCTACCCAGTGTTTCCTGAATGTCAGGACTTCCTGACATTCTGTCAAATAGTTATGCAAAGCCACTGTTATTCTGGTAATATCTACTGTTAAGTCATTTTTAGTACATTTATGTGAATTACATTAAAACAAGATTCAGGATGTTCAGAAACAGTTGGGCTCCTTGCTTAAGGCCTAAAGGTTGGCTGGGGACGTTGGGGAATCGAACCCACAACCTAACAGCTAGGAGTTGACCCACCATTAAGTTAACATGCGATTTCTTTCATAATAACAAGCATTTTAAAGGTTGTTCACCGTTACAGTGTCAAAGTAGTCTGTGCTTTTAGGGGCCAGATTATGATCCATAACCACCCGTCTATCTCCATGACGATCCTCACTCCTCCTCCTCTCCCCCCATCCGTCTCCATGACGATCCTCACTCCTCCTCCTCTCCCCCCATCCGTCTCCATGACGATCCTCGCTCCTCCTCCCCTTCCCCCCATCCGTCTCCATGACGATCCTCACTCCTCCTCCTCTCCCCCCCATCCGTCTCCATGACGATCCTCACTCCTCCTCCTCTCCCCCCCATCCGTCTCCATGACGATCCTCACTCCTCCTCCTCTCCCCCCCATCCGTCTCCATGACGATCCTCACTCCTCCTCCTCTCCCCCCATCCGTCTCCATGACGATCCTCGCTCCTCCTCCTCTCCCCCCCATCCGTCTCCATGACGATCCTCACTCCTCCTCCTCTCCCCCCCATCCGTCTCCATGACGATCCTCACTCCTCCTCCTCTCCCCCCATCCGTCTCCATGACGATCCTCGCTCCTCCTCCTCTCCCCCCATCCGTCTCCATGACGATCCTCACTCCTCCTCCTCTCCCCCCATCCGTCTCCATGACGATCCTCACTCCTCCTCCTCTCCCCCCATCTGTCTCCATGACGATCCTCACTCCTCCTCCCCTCCCCCCCATCCGTCTCCATGACGATCCTCGCTCCTCCTCCCCCCCCCCATCCGTCTCCATGACGATCCTAACTCCTCCTATTCCCCCCCATCCGTCTCCTTGACGATCCTCGCTCCTCCTCCCCCCCCCATCCATCTCCATGACGATCCTAACTCCTCCCCCTTTCCCGGTCATGTCCCCCCCCAGGTCCGGCCGAGTCAGGCCCGCGGCGGTTCTTCTCGGCGGCGCTGCGCTTCCTCCGCGGGGCCCTGGTGGGGCCCGGCCAGCGGCCCGGCCCCGTGGCGGTGAGCTCTGCCTGGGAGGCGTGGTGGGGCGAGGCCCAGGAGCTGTGGAGGCTGGGGCTGCAGGCCCTGGGCGGCTGCGTGCGGGCCCAGCCCTGGCTCTCGGCCCTGGTGCGGGAGGAGGGCTGGCTGGCCGGCACCCTGGCCCTCCTGGAGACGGGGGCCCGGCTGCCCGACCAGCAGACGCAGGAGGCCCTGGAGGAGGCCCTGTGCGCGCTGGCCGAGAGGTGCCCCGCCTGCCGGCAGGAGATCGGGGGCCGCATGAGGGCGGGGCGGGCCGAGGGGGCCCTTGGGGGCATGGGGGCCCTCAGGAAGACGGTGGGGGTCAAGTGAGACGCTGGGCGGTCAAGTGAGACACTGGGGGTCCAGTGAGACACTGGGGGTCCAGTGAGAAGGTGGGGGGGAGGTAAGGCAGTGGGGTTTGATGGAGGGTCAGAAAAGAAGGCGTGGCCTGACTTGGGGGGGGGTTGGAGGGCTGGCCACATAGAAAGAAGGCGTGGCCTGACGGAGAACGTTTTAACTCGCAACTTGTAGCAGAAGTATATTCCCTCCCGTAGCTAAGGCTCTTATTGTATGATAAAATGAAGAAGGTCAAGCACTCTCACAGATGGAGCCCAAGGGTTACACGTTGGTCTAATATATAGACTAATAAAGTGATAATAAAGCATGTATAAGTCACGCTCGGAATGCATTCAGGCAGGAGAACACTGATGTGTTTTCCGTTGTACGCTATGGAAATGTTCAAAGATATGTTTAATAAAGAGCTATTTTGGTAATAAAATTCTGTTTCGTTTTGTTTCATTAAAATTGAACAATCGGGGAGAACTGAGGATCAATGGTCCGCTTTGGTCATGAAGGTAAACGCGGTTCCCCACCGGTCATACTGTGAGTGACCACAAGATGGCGTGCTGGCTTCTATATTGAGATGCGTCGCTATGCAAGGAGAGTGGTCGTCAGGACGGTCCCGATGGAACAGATATGTGCCATTTCCTAGTGTCTTATTCTAATAAAAAACGTTAATTTGATCTATTTTGGAGCTATGTCTCTTAATTATTGCCAAAACAATAAGGAAACTTCTGATAAATGCTAATACGGCTAAGTGGCCGCCAGTAGCCTACATCAGGACTATTTCAAGAAATAACGCAAAAAGTGCGCTTTTATTTAGATAATTAAGAGGTGCGATTTAAGTCAGCATTGACAGTAATTAACACAGTGTATGTGATTCATAACTTGACGTACTAATAAAAACATACACGCAATGTAATACACCCCACTGTCGCCGTTTTAATCCCGTGTCTAAACCGTGAAAATGAGCGGACAATGCGGCCGGGTGCCGTGGCATTGTTCCGTCCCAAAGTTTGCACCCTCTCTCTCTCCCCCTCTCGACTCCTTCACCTCCCAGCCTCTCCTCCCCCCTCCCTTTCTCTTTGTGACTCATCCATACAACTCCAGAGTCTCTTCTCCAACTAACTCACTCCGCTCTCCACCTTCCACCGCCTCCCATCCCTCTCGAGCTCCCCAGCCGCAGCAGCAGGACTCCCCGCAGACCCGCGCGACGCACACCGACGGCCTCGCGATGCTCTGGAAGTCTCGCTCCAAGAACGAGCTGTATGGAGCTCAGGTAGGCGACATGCGACCGTATTAACGTGTTTTTGTTCCGTTGCTGTTTATGACTGAGTGAGAAAGACTGGGTTCAATGTATATGGTCAAACTGGAAAACCGTTTTTTGTCTGTTTGTGGATGCGTAAAGCCTGCTAACGTTTTTATACTAGCCTGAACCTTTTGGATAAATACTTTTAAGCTGACTGTATTAATTGTTATGCGGAATGCTGAGACCTGAATTATAATCCAGCAGTTTATTATTTATCATGTGTTTTGACGCACGAGGAATGGAAGAAAGAATTAATTGAAATGAATCGCAGTAGGCCTGCGTTTGGCGGAGTGAATAAGTGGATAAGTGTGTATTAAGGTTTCATGAAAGACAAGTATCTCTTTAAGCGGAGTGGGACCCCCCTCGACCCCTCCCTCCCTCCCTCCCTCCCTCCCCCTCACCCCCCGTGCGCCTCAGCGCGCGCGACGCCTATAAGTAGAGCGCTCGTGGAGACGGCCAGGGACACCAGACAGCACGCGCAGAACACCATTCACACGCTCATTCAGAAAAAATACAAAACTCGGCAGAGAGACAGTTTATCCTGCGGAAGAAAAGCTACCGTTTATTCTTTTTATTTTCCTGGATCTTCACCTCAGACGTTAATAAATCGCCTGGATTATAACTTGGCGGTGAATGTGGTGTCATCCCTAAGACATCGTCAGCAGCCTCGCGCGCTCTTGATTTTCTATTTTATTTTGAGGGGAGGGGGGGTCTCCAGAATCTGACCAGATGTTAGTTCACACCTATTCGGCCATGGTGAGTTCCCTGACCTATCTGTTATTTACTGTTGTTCAAACGAAGGCCCATATTAGGTCTTTCATCTGCTGTTCATTAGAAAACGACTGAGTGCTCTGAGTTCGCGGCGCGCGCGGGCTGTCGCCTGTCCGGTGAGATCACAAGAGAATACGAAACAAATGTCACAGCAAGAGCGCGAGGCTGGCCGTCAAAGTGTCGTCGGGAATAGTTCTCAAGCGCGGAGAGAAGCGTTTCAAGTATTGTGACGTTTTAACAGGGATGATTACACGGCGCACCATGCATCAACTAAAGTCAGTTTCCCTCGGAGCTGAGGCTGTCACACCATGTCCAAACTACCGGGAAAAAAATATTAAATAGTTTTGCGCAATCATCTGTGTTGTTTTAAAAAAAAAAGTACATTCTTAAGTTGTATTTTATGCATTTCTTCTGAATCTGCGGCGAGGTGTGAACTAGATTTATAATGGACATCGCTCACTACCACTGCCATCGATCTGGGTGACCCATATCGTGGGGAGAAAAATCGAAATTCGTCGAGCACAGAATTAAAGAAATGTAGGACAGTAGGTTATATATTTTCTGATGCTTTTAAATTAAATTAAAAGACATTACCGACTTGGTATTTCCTATTAATTTACACTGCGTCTGTAGGCATGACATCTCGTTAACTCACTTATTAATATACTAATATTGTGTTTAATATACATTGTGGTTAATAAGGGGGTAATTTCTATTGATTGATTGTTTTTACTGGTCTTTCTGGAGCGCCCGACGCATCATTCAGAGTTGTGTATTCTCGTCCCGGGGCTATCGCGAGGTTTCGCGTTGTGCAGGAGAGTAGTACCTGTTCACGTGCTGGTGACCTTCGTGACACCGTGCGGTGCCAGAGGCGCTCCGTGCCCGTGCGCATCATCCCAGCCCCCCGTGGAGGCTGTCTCTCTCTCCGCGAGAAGAGGCTGGTTGTGATGAATGGGATCTGAAACCTCTGGGAATCATTGGGCCCATGATAAACAAGAATAGGAATTATAGTCTAATAACGAATAAATCCAATCTTTCCATAAAGTTGTACCCTTGTAGACCCGACCTCAATGTTTTTAGTTTATATTTTATTTTACATTCGTTGTTGAATTTTACGCACGCATTTCACGTTGTTGAATTTCACGTACTTTATCGGACAGCCTTCAAATAATCAGAGCGTCACTTATTAAAAAAACAGTCGTCTATTTTAAGATCATCTTTCATTCAGTATTAGTCAGTGACCTAACTCCCACTCTCTCCTTGACCCCCCAGGACCGCGCGGACGGCCTGACCGGCTCCTCGCCCAGCGGCCGCCTCTCGCAGCTCTCCTCGCTCAACCAGGCGGCCTACGCCTCAGCCCCGCCGCTCTGCCACACCCCGGCCTCCGACTTCCAGCCGCCCTACTTTCCCCCTCCGTACCCGCAGTCCTCCCTCTCCTACGCGTCCCAGGGCCAGGAGTCGGCCTACTCGCACCTATCCGACCCCTACCCGTCCATCAACTCCATCCACCAACACCAGCAGGCCGCGTGGCACTCGCAGCGGTCCCGCTCCGAGGAGGGGGCTCTCCTGTCGCAGTCCCACCGGGCGCTGAGCCTCGATCCCCGCAGGGATTACCCGGGAGTGCCGAGGCTCCTGCACGGCCTCGGGGAAGGGGCCGCGGCGCTGGGGGAGGGCCCCCTCGGGATGCACATAGGACACCACAGCATAGAAGACATCCAGGTGGGCTTGTGGGTAGGGACCACCTTTTTAAACCGTTGATTCACAGTTGTGTCGTGTCGTTGTGGTTTTGAAGGGTTCTGGGTCTTGACGTAAATGTGCGTAAAATGCAGGCCTGCAAGGAGAGAGGGACCTTTCTTGGAAATCACTGCCGCGGTTTGGTTGTTCATGCTGCCGCTGTTTGCTTCTGAAAGGCTCGGATCGATGATTGAGTAGATTTCGTTCCTCCGTTACGGTGGATAATTAAATCAAGGCCTCGTTTTAATGTTGGGAAAAAACAAACAAACGCGGGGTTAAACCATCTGATAATCAAATCGGACAATTTTATACAAAGAAAACCTACATTTGCACTTGCAAAAGCTGACCTAATAGCCTGCATTTGTGTCCATATAATAGCCCAACGAAAACAACGGAATTACAAATGGGTTCTCAAGTTCAACCCGGCCTCCTTATCCCATAAGGTCTGATTCCCATCCCTCCTCCTCTCCATCTCTGCGGTGTGTTTATTCTCACTGCGGTCGCCCCACGCGCGCACCGTTTATCCGCTCTAACCCCATTGACGCCGTGAGACAATGCGCTTTACTCGCATGTCACTGGGGGCTTTTATTTTGTAGCCACCGCACATTGGGTTGAAAAGAAAAAGTCTTAGCGTGTGTGTGTCTTATTGAGCGGTCTCATTGAGCGGCAGGTGCAGACTGCAGACCGCAGACGCCTGTTTGTTTGTTTGCGGCATCCTGCGCCGCTGCGCCGCGCTGCGCTGCAGCAAATCCTCCGCGTCCAATTGATTGCTGCGGTCATTAAGCGGAAGAAAGCGGCAGGCAGGAGTCAGCGCGCGGGGCCGTGTGTCTGCTAAACGCTCTCTGCTGACACGGCCTTTGGTTTGATTAACGGGTTAAATCGGCCTGTTTGAAGCGGCGTATGAATGGTAAACAATAGCGAAGAGGAGAGAGACACAGACATAGACAGTTTGGTCCAATGCAACAGTGTTGGCACAATAAAAGCCTCAAACATGACGGAAACTTTAATATTCATGCTTGACGGAATTAATTTGTTACTTTGACGGGGATTTCGTTCAGAATAAATAAATAGTAATAAAATAAGGCCCGACATATAGTGCTAAAAGATAAAGATAAAAGATACCAAGATAAATATCAAGGTATATGAAGGTTTAGTTATAATATGGGAACTTA
This sequence comes from Pollachius pollachius, assembly GCF_949987615.1. Classification (NCBI taxonomy): domain Eukaryota; kingdom Metazoa; phylum Chordata; class Actinopteri; order Gadiformes; family Gadidae; genus Pollachius; species Pollachius pollachius. Next base: position 4,807,787 of record NC_136946.1, on the reverse strand, counting down.
AAAAGATGGTAAGAGGCAATGGCAAAGAAACATTTGCAATGTTGAATTGTTGTTGGTTTAAGGTTGAGGATCCGGCCTTTATTGGTGGAACCTTGATATATGTTGGAACAATTTTATTAACATGGCTATATGCCAGCCTAGGTAACGGATTGTGCCTTCAGCTTAATACAATACATTCGTTAAAGTAATTTACGATTTTACAACAATAAAACATTGAACTTAAGGGAAGTTCATCCCTACATTTAGTTTTTAATAGAAAATTAAACTTTTCCCAGCATACGGATTTTAAACTGTTGTATTAGCCAATCTGTCATGACAGACATTTATTCTACATATTTGTTAAATCATTATTTAGCATAAATTAGAATCATGATTTATAATTTATTAGAGTTATGCTCAATTAGAGCCTACCGCTTGGGCCAATCAATTATGGTCTATCTCCACTTAACGACTTAATTAATGATAGAATGCACATAATCATCGAATTTGAGGAAAAAATATGATACTTCGCCTAACCCTACACATTGTTTAACGAATTGTTGAACACATTATATGAATACATATACACATTACAAATACTAAATAAATAGTCCAATATAGATATCCAATAGTCAGAATGGATATCTGAAATAATACAATTAGGAGATATCAATTGAGTCAAGCAAAAACTAAAATAAACTGCAACACTAATGGGCATTTTTTTCTATATTCGTTATCTCCCATCTCAGTTCTAAATAAAGCCCCCTGCGTCGTACCGCTGTATACAATGTGTGCTTTCACTGTAAGGGCAGGCTGAATATGGCTGACCAGTGTGCCTCTGTCTGCCTGTATGTCTGCCTGTCTGCCTGTCTGTCTGCCTGTCCCCCTGTTGGTCCCCCTGTCGGTCCCCCTTTCTGTCTGTCTGTCTGTCTGTCTGTCTGTACCTCTGTCTGTCTGCCTGTATGTCTGTCTCTCTGTCTGCCTGTCTGTCTCTCTGTCTGTATGTCTGTCTCTCTGTCTCTCTGTCTGTCTCTGTCTGTCTGTCTGTACCTCTGTCTGTCCCTCTGTCTGTCTGTCTGTCTGTCTGTCTGTCTGTCTGTCTGTCTGTCTGTCTGTCTCTCTGTCTCTCTGTCTGTCTGTCTGTCTGTACCTCTGTATGTCCCTCTGTCTGTCTGCCTGTCTGTCCGTCTCTCTGTCTGTCTGTCCCTCTGTCTGCCTTTACCTATGCCTGTCTGTCTGCCTGGCTGACCGTCTGCCTGTCTGTCCGTTACAGGGGATGGAGGAAGCGTCTGCCCTCGGCATCCTCGACCACTCTGTCATTAAAAAAGGTAAGGCAGTCACGTGTTCAGCAGGCCTACCTGGGAGAGAGCACACGCAATCACGCGCGCGCACACACATACACACACACAAAAAAGCACACGCGCGCGCGCACACTCAAACACGCACACTCACACACACGCGCGCACGCACACTATAAATAATTCTGTTTTGCTATTTCATTTGAAGTCAGAAAGTCTTCTAATACCCGGCTTCAGACTTTACCCTAAAGGCACACATTTTAATGAACTGTTCACGGTCATATGAGAGAGAGGGAGAGGGGGGGGGGAGAGATTGCGAGAGAGAGAGAGAGAGAGAGAGAGAGAGAGAGAGAGAGTCACCCTGATAAAGGGTGGTATATTGGCCCGAAATTTAGCGGAATATGATCACTGTAATATTGGCCGATCTAATGTGTTTCTGTTAAGACTCGCTGGTTAACTGAGGGGCCTTTACTGTGAAGGCCTCGTTTAACGGAATCCAACGCTTCCTCGTTGATCTATGGGCACATAGTTATCTTTCTATAATTATTACAATAAATCAAATCAAATAATATTACATATTAAACCTACATATTAAATATTATATAGTTGATAAATGTCAGGATCTTTGCCATCTCCGTGTTAATTAGACCTATAGGCCATGAATAAATATCAAAGTTAACGTACATAATGTTAATGTTTTCAAGAAAGTTAGTGTGAGTGTATGTGTGTGTGCGTGTGTGTGCACGCGCGTGCGTGCGTGTGTGTGTGTGTGAGAGAGAGAGAGAGAGAGAGAGAGAGAGAGAGAGAGAGAGAGAGAGAGAGAGAGAGAATAAAGGGCCAAGAAGTTCAGAGTTAATACAAAGCACAATTGCCAACAAAAAAAAGAAATCGAAACAAAAGGGACTTGATCCCTTTTCAGCCAAAACCGATTCAGATGCAGATCTCAGTGTTGTGGTGTTGCAGTGTATGTGACGCGTGGTTCACCCGCTCAGTGGGCGCCGAGCCCATACAACACAACGCCTCGCTCCTCTTACAGGCTGACAGGAGATCGATGCCCGATTCAAAGCACAGTCCCACATCCTATTCACTGTTTCTCAGAGTGGAGGCAGGTGTTGCTGTCCACGTTTGATTATGTTACGGATTTAAGTCTGTTTCGCAAGCTTTACCGTACACAAATGCGACAGAAGAGATCTGAACTCAAAGCGTAAACGGAGTGATTTCGAAGAAACGCAACATTATCCAAATCAGAGTCAGAGTCACCGCAGACGAGCGGAGATAAGCGGGTGCGAATTGAATTCGTAATAGGTGTGAGGGATAAACGTACATGTAAAAAGAAAAACCTGTGATACACCAAAGCGAAACCAGCTGCTGTTTAAAGAACATGATCAACAAGCATGAATTTGATCATGTTCATCAACTCAGGGTAAACAACAGCGAATGGGCCTATGGATTAAAAAGTCAAACACGTAGCGCCTCGTTTAGACTCTCTATAGTAATTATAAACAATTAGGTCCTGCTCAATGTTATTCTTGTTTCTGTAAATTCGTTATTCTACCGTATCCACAAACACACAAACACACACACACACACACACACACACACACACACACACACACACACACACACACACACTGTGTCAAATTATACATTTGATCTGGTCTCAAACTTTGTGGCCATGAAGTTTGAAAAGTTATTTTAAAACTCTGCTCTTTCCTCCCTCCTCTCCTCCCTCCCTCCTCTCCCTCACCCCTCTCCTCCCTCTCCCCCCCCCCCCTCTCCCCCCCCTCTCTCTCCCCCCCCTCCCCCTCCCCCAGTCCCCATCCCCTCCAAGCTGAACGGCTCCTCCCTCTCGGCCCTGTCCCTCTCTAAGGAGGGTCTGGGGATGGGCTGCGTGTCCAACCCAGCGGAGGTCTTCTGCTCGGTGCCCGGCCGCCTCTCTCTGCTCAGCTCCACCTCCAAGTACAAGGTGACCGTGGGCGAGGTGCAGCGCCGGCTGTCGCCACCAGAGTGCCTCAACGCCTCCCTGCTGGGCGGAGTCCTGCGCAGGTCAGTCCGTGGCCAGGGAGTGGGTGGGGGGTGGGTGTGTGTGTGTGTGTGTGTGTGTGTGTGTGTGTGTGTGGGGGGGGGGGGGGTACTGGGTTTGATTCCCAATGTCCGCAGGGTGTAGACATACTTGTGTATGATGCCTGAACAAGAATATCATCTCCACACTAATTCCAGTCTAAACCAGATCATAACCTCCATGTTAAACCAGATTATGTCCTCCATGTTAAACCAGATTGTATCCTCCATGTTAAACCAGATTGTATCCTCCATGTTAAACCAGATTATATCCTCCATGTTAAACCAGATTCTAAACTCCATGTTGAACCAGATTGTATCCTCCATGTTAAACCAGATTATATCCTCCATGCTAAACCAGATTCTAAACTCCATGTTGAACCAGATTAGAACCTCCATCTCAAAGAAGATTATAACCTTAATTTCAAACCGGATCATGTTAAAGCTAATTGTAATTTAAAGTTAGACCAGATTCTAACCGTAATTTCAAACCAGACTAGATCCTCCATGTTGGACCAGAACCTCGAGCAGGTCTGTAGTGATGTGGTGGTGGAGGCCGAGTCACATGACCGAGCACACGGTCATGTGACTCGGTCACAAGGCAAAGACGGAGCCTGGGGGAGATCACATGATCACATGGGGACACTCTAAATTCCCAATCTCATCACGTACACACACACACACATACACACTCGCGCACACACACACACACACACACACACACACACAGATAAAAGCACACACCAGCACGCACACACACACACACACACACACACACACACACACACACACACCCACCCCCCCCCTAACCCTGCTGTGTCCCCCCAGGGCCAAGTCCAAGAACGGGGGCCGCTGTCTGCGGGAGCGTCTGGAGAAGATCGGCCTCAACCTGCCTGCAGGCCGACGCAAGGCGGCCAACGTCACGCTGCTCACGTCCCTGGTGGAGGGTACGACACACACACACACACACGCACACACACACACACACACACACACACACACACACACACATGCACGCACAGATACACACACACACACATACACACACAGACACACGCACGCACACATATACACACACACACATGCACATACCCATTTATATATGCCGGTATATATGTATACACATACATACAGATACACACACACCTACACACATACACACATACACTTGCAGATACACACGGACACAAGCTCGCACATACATACGTACTTACATACACATGCACACATATACACACACATATATACACACATACATATAGGCATATGCACACACAGAAACAAATATACACACAATTTGCACACTCGCATGCGTGATTTTGTGCTCTCACTCATACCACACACACACACACACACACATATAATATGCCCACTCAGGCACACATGCACACACGCATGAACAATTGGAAACACACGCACACACACACGCAGACTCCCGCTCAGTGACCTGTATATATCCTGACCTCTAGATGCACATGCTCTCGTAGCAATATGCTAAGACTCCTCGCACCAGATACACACACACATGCACTCCCACACACACACTTAGCTCAGGCTTAGCTCAGGAGGTGGAGCAGCTGTCTTGTAACCGACAGGTTGCTAGTTCGATCCCCAGAGTGTTGATGTGTCCCTGAGCGAGACGCCTCACCCTGACTGCTCCCGACGAGCCGGCTGTCGCCTCGCGTGGTTGACTCCGCCGTCGGTGTGTCAACGTGTGTGTGAACCGATGGAAGTCGCTTTGGACAAAAAGCGTCTGCTAAAGGCCCCGATTGTGATTGTAATCGCTCTCTGGTCTCTCCGGCCTCCAGGCGAGGCCGTCCACCTGGCGCGGGATTTCGGCTACGTGTGTGAGACGGAGTTCCCTGCGCGGGCGACCGCAGAGTTCCTGGTGCGGCGCAGCGACCCCGACCAGCTGCCCACCCGCCGCAGCATGCTGCTGGCCACCAAGTGAGGACCCCCGCCTCCCCAGAGCTCACTGTCTGACTGACTGACTGTGAATCCATCGGTCTGTCGGAGTGACTGTCTCTCCGTCCATCATCTTTCTGTCTGATTATCTGTCTGTATGACCCTCTGTCTGAATGACTGTCCATTCATCCATCTGTCTGTCTGTCCCTCTGTCTCTCTGATTGTCTTTCTGTCTCTCTACCCATCTGTCTGTCCCTCTTACTATCTGTCCCTCTCTCTTTCTCTGTCCGTCCGTCCCCTCGTCCATATCCTGCCCGTTCATCTATAAGTATATCCGTCTGTCCGTCTTCTCTGATCCTATGTGCAGACGTGTAAGCCATTGAGGTCGTTCCGTGGGATTTTTGCGATACCTACCACAGTCGGGTACACAGGGAGAATAAAGACACACACACACACCGTGTCTATCTGCCCGTCTGTCATGCATACTGAGAGGGATACAGCAAGAGTGAGGGACACAAACACACAGGGGGAGACAATGCAGAAAGAGGCGGAGGGATCACAATAGACCCATCCATCCCACGCACAGCCACAGGTAGACTTTGGACACTCGGGGTCTGAACCCAGAACTCTTCGGCCACGGGTCCCGCCACCCTTGCACCCTCGTATCCGAGCACCCTTCTCACCCCTATCCTCCCCTCCCCTCCTCTCTCCCTCCTCCTCCAGGGAGATCTGCAAGGAGTTCATGGACCTGATGTCCCAGGACCGCTCCCCGCTGGGGGGCAGTCGGCCCACGCCCTGCCTGGAGCCCTCCGTGCAGGGCAGCCTCACGCACTTCAGCCTGCTCACGCACGGCTTCGGCACGCCCGCCATCTGCGCCGCGCTCTCCGCCTTCCAGAGCTACCTGCTGGAGGCCGTCAAGGTGCTGGACAAGGGCGAGGGCGGGGGCAAGGGTCACCACGGCGACAAGGAGGTCAAGCACCGGAAATAGATGGAGGAGGAGGGGGAGGACAGGCAGGAGGAAGAGGAGGAGGACGAGGAGGGGGACGAGGATGGACATGTGTTTTTTTCCTCCTCCTCTGCAGAAAAGAAAAAGAGTAAAAAAAAAAAAAAAAGCACATGGACGTGAGATGTTTACCTCCCACAATGCACTGCGGTCGGAGGAGGAGGAGGAGGAGGATGGGATGGAGGTGGGGGTGTGATCTGGTTTTTGTATCGTGTAGCGCGCCATGGCTCGAAACACACGGGAGACATTGACCTTTCTATGTGTGCTGGCCCGAATGACTTTGAGAGACTTCCTGGTTTTAGAACACCCCCCCCCTGACATACGCTTCCTGCCGCGTACGCGGTCTGACGAAGCCATATCTGAGACAAATAAATTATCATTCTGGCTTTTCTCTCCTTCCTGATTTTTCGGTACCTGAATCAGAACTCTGGAACTCTCTTGGCTCTGGGTTCCTGAATTAGAACTGATGATTCTGGGTTCCTGAATCAGAAGACATGATTCTGGGTTCATGAATTCGAGCTCATGATTCTGGGCTCCTGAATTAGAAGTCCTGATTCCAAGTGCTTGAACCAGATCTCTTGATTTCAAGGTTCTGAATGAACCTGACTCCTAACCTATCCCTCCTGTTCAGAGTCAACCTGACCCCCGCTGGATGAACAGTATACGGTGAACTGAGAGGGGATTTTGTAATTTATTTTTACTTGGCGTTTTAAAGTCATAGGCAGCTAAAGAAGATGTTATTTTATTCTTTATTCCGGGGTTGGGGGAGGGATACATGTGGGTAACTTAAAAGGAAAAGAAAGAAATCATTTTGTACCGTCTGTGTATGTTAATTATTGTTATTATTAATGTTATTATTGTTGTATTACGGCATAAATGTAATATATTATTAAAGAATGAAGAGCTGATTGATTCCGTGTGGTTGTTTGAGTCAAATGAGGTCAGGTTAAGTAAAGTAAGGTTAAAGTTCACCTCTGTAGGGACCAGGGTGAGCTGATGTGTTGCCGTGAGCTAAACGCTCTGACCAGGAGTTCAGGTCACACCAGCTGGGAGCAGCTCTGTGCTTTGCTCGAAGGAACTCTGTCAGGGCAACACCTTGCCCTACACCTTACCCTTACTTACACACTCACTTTGTGTGTGTGTTACTACAACTGATCTCCCCTCCACATCTGCTCTGTCTCTCCCTCTCTCCCAAAGTCCTCTGACTCTCTCTCCATGCGCACATCTCTCTCTCCCTCTGCTCTCCTTCTTTCTCTGTACATTTTCTCCCTCTCGCTCTCCTCATTCTCTCTCCATAATTCGTAAACTCTCTCTCTCTCTTTACACTCTTCCTCATAAGTTCTCTTGCTCGCTCCGTATTCTCTCTCTCTCTCTCCAAGTATCCATGCCTCTCTCTCTCTCTCTCTCTCTCTCTCCATGTCTCTCTTAGTCTTCATGTCTCGCTCTCTCTCTCTCCCTCTCTCTCTCTCCAAGTATCCATGCCTCCCGCTCTCTCTCTCTCTCTCTCTCTCTGAGTCTCCATGTCTCTCGCGCACGTGAGCGAGCATCAGGATCCCACTTAAAACAAAATAACAATTACCGCTGCCTGGGTGTGTGCCCCAAGGGGCCACTCAAAATGCAGGGCCCATTTACGCCTGGATCCTGGGGGGCAGGAGGGGGCAGGAGGGGGGAGGAGGGGGGAGGGGGGAGGAGGGGGGAGGAGCCATCATCCCCGGTGAGACAACGTCGTCACCAGCTGCAGTGGGAGGGGGGGGGGGGGAACCGCGGCAACACCCCTAACCCCCAATTTGACGGGGGAGATCAGGGGAGACTGGCGTGACATCCGACACACACACACACACACACACACACGCACGCACACACGGGAGGTCTCAGCCCATATGTCATCGAACAGTTACACTGTTACACTAACTCCTCTGTCACACACACCTAAACATACACAAAAACATGCTCACAAACACACACACACACACACACATAGAGAAACATGCAACACATATGCATTAACGCACACATAAGGGCACAGTAACACACAGTATCATTACATCGCTCCAAATAGGGGTGAAACCTCTTCGGGGGATTTCACCCCTTATGTACCTTCTCTCACCCTATAGACCCCCTTTCACACAAACACTCACAAACGACACACCAACAGACACACCCACCTCTGCCTTTATACCTGCCTCACCTCACTCTTCCCTTCCTCCTCCGCCCTCTCTTCCCCATCACCCCTTTCATTTATCTCCTCCCCCTTGCCCTCCCCCCTCTCTCTGCCACTCAGCGGGACTCTCTCTCCCCTCCCTCTCTCTCTCCCTCCCTCCCTCTCTCTGCCACTCAGCGGGACTCTCTCTCTCCCCTCCCTCTCTCTCTCCCTCCCCTCCCTGGATCTGCCACTCTGCCCGTGCCCTTAGGCAAACATATGCTGCCTGTTCCGTCAGATTCTGGGGTGTTTGGGAGGAACAGGATTGTTTAATGTTTATTAATTACCTGTCTGTGGTGGGGCGCAGGGCCACAAACACCCCCACACACATACTAGGGAGAGACTATAAGAGCTCACATATTACTGTCAGTACACACAGACAAGGATCAGTCCCTCGCTCGAATGAACCATCTCTCTCATGCTCTCCTGCCGACACAGAAATCGGGTTTTCGTTTTCCAGAACCGGGAACAGCGGCCATTTCTCCGCCATTCATTTGGAACGGTTGTAGCCTATGGTAGTGATGTGGCGTAACTTGGTACCAGAGCAGGGGTGTGATACGATGAACGAGGCTTCATTCAAACATCGAGTTGGGCCCTGCTTATATTTGGAGCACAACTTTGACGTGATTTCCTTTTGTTTAAACCTTGTCTTTTTCTGATTTATGACGATGCTTAATACCGTAAGTCTCCCCTACTTCTTAGATATGCATGTTTGATTCCAAAGACACTTAATGTATGCACTTATTTTATGTTGTACATCCTGGCACTTAAAAATAGTGCTTGCCATTGTGCTTGGCACTTGGTTCTATGAATATCTTTGCTGTACCGACAGCGATATATTGTTTCTTGTTTCTCTTGCCAAGTGCCAAGCTCCAACAATCGTTAGGTAACCCGTTCCCCGTATACAACAAAGACAGCTCGGATAAGATACTACACAACTAGATTGTGTAAGGACGCACAACATACAATAAGTGTGTACTTTAAGTGTCAGACTCGACCACAGGACAGAGATAGCCCCCAGTCCCCACCCAGAGTAAAGACCACAGGACAGACTGATAGCCCCCATCCAGAGTAAAGACCACAGGACAGACTGATAGTTCCCACCCAGAGTAAAGACAACAGGACAGACTGATAGCCCCCACCCAGAGTAAAGACCACAGGACAGACTGATAGCCCCCACCCAGAGTAAAGACCACAGGACAGACTGATAGCCCCCACCCAGAGTAAAGACCACAGGACAAGGGTTATCTCAACAGCGTGTCACTTTTTATTGGAACATAAAAAGTAGGCGGGTCAACGTACAAAGTGGATAAAAAAAACAAAAGACAGAGGGGGGGTGTTGGAGAAGACGCGGCCGTCACTGGGGGATCACGCAGACCTTCTCCAGGTCATGGACGCCCTCCTTGTCAATCACCCGCACGTTGAACGAGGGCAGGTTGAGGATGAAGCGCTTGTTGAGCTTGAGGGAGGGAGGGAGGGGGGGGAGAGCGAGAGAGACAGAGAGACAGAGAGACAGAAAAAGAGAGAGAGAGAGAGAGAGAGAGAGAGACACACACAGACAGACAGACAGACAGAGAGGAAAACAAGACGAAAGGAAAGCCGAAAAATAGAAAAGGCAAGGAGATAAAATATAAATATTAAAATGAGTAACTAAGGAGTGAAAAAATTAAATTTGCACCAGCAACAGCAAAACAAACTTAATATCCAATTGAAATATTCAGCACTTGACACCTGTTTACTGTGGTTGAATGTTCAGCACTTCACCAAAATAAATCTGGCAAACAGCAGAACGCAATTACTACAAAATGAATGCTCTCAGCATCTGTTCAACGTCTCGGAACATCGAAGCAAACTGCTAATTTTAAATAAATTTAAAAAACATGTTTATTTTGTTACTTTTTACTCCCGTTTTACGAGAAAGCTGTTTGCGTTTTAAATTAATATACAGATAGTCACCATGTAAACAGATATGTCAATGTTATGGTTCTTAAATTAATTTAACTAAATTATTGATTTTTTTCAAGTGCAATTTAAAGTCCTTCCGTTAAGGGCCTTTGGACCATGTTAACGTTAAGGTTCCGATACCATTTTCTTCTTCCCGATACCGATACCTGAACTTGAGTATCGAGGCCAGCGTTCAACCAGCAGGACAGAGGGTCTGAAACTCCAAGAGAGGTGTAGGAGGGGGGATTTGACCACTGGCCAACTCACCTCTTGGATGCATTTCTGCAGCAGTGCAATACCTTCCTCACGCGTCAAATCTGGAGATCAGAGACACACAAGGTCAGCAACACAATCGATATATAACTATAGCTATACCTATCTACACCCTAAATATGCAATTAGTGTATGCTAATCATAGCACAACGCTATTCTTAAAATAGCACAAGGCCACGCTAAGCATAGCACAACTCTACGTTTAGCATAACACGGCGCTACGCTTAGCCTAGCATTACGCTATACTTAGCCTAGCATTACGCTATGCTTAGTCTAACGCTATGGTTAGCATCACGCTACGCTTAGCATCACGCTACGCCTAGCATAACACTATGTCCAGCCTAACGCTATGCCTAGCAGGCTAGCGTCCTGTCCTCCGGTTCGCCCACCTGGCTTGTAGTAGCGATCCAGGATGGAGAGGGTGAGGAAGGCTCCGTAGCCGTGGGCAGCGAAGGGGGCCTTGGCGAGGGCCGACAGGTGGTCCATGAAGAAGAGGGCGGGGCCGTCGGCCTGGTCGTAGCCCGCCAGCAGCAGGTTCACGTGGTACGGGGTCTGGGGAGGGGGGTCAGTCCACGGTTAGGGCTGGGATTGGACACGCTGCAGGTCAAAATAACCTGAATCCTCAAAACCCTTAATTGACCCCAAATTTTACCGAGAACCCCTTAATTAACGAGGAAGGGTCGGGGAAGAGTGTCCCCGTCATGCCTCATAGACCTTACTGCCTCCTTGCCCAAGTCACAGTGTAAAACATGGGAGTTCTTCTGGCTAGTGAGACCGGAGTTGTGGAACCACACACACTGCATCCACCCTGTGTGGAACCACACACACTGCATCCACCCTGTGTGGACCCTAGCTAGACCGGAGTGGTGGAACCAGACACGGTGAACCCTGGCTAATGGGACCGGGGTGGTGGAACCACACACAGAACCCGAACACTGTGTCCGGTCAGACTGTGTTACCGCTGGCCTTCATTCAGCTGTCCGGCGGACCACCAGAGGAGCCCTGGTGTGGCGCGGTACAGTGACTCCAGCAGAGATCATATCCGTCGTTCAAACCGAGCCCCCCCCCCCCCCCCCCCCCATTACCGACCGAATGTGTTTCGGCGTGAACGGTGAGAAAATGGCTGTTTCTCTACACTTCTTTTTTTTTTTTACACTTTCTTACAAAATTGTCACGACAGCCGCGCGAAACAACAAAACTAAGGCAGGAAGGTGCGACCCCACGACAGACTGGGGGGTGTGAGCGAGAGATGGATGGAGGGACGGGGAGGGAGGGAGGAGGAGGAGGAGGAGGTGAGGTCGTGTCACAGGACAGGAAGAGGAGAGGTGTGTGTGTGTGTGTGTGTGTGTGTGTGTGCGTTGTCACTGGCAGTGTGACATCTGTTGGGGAGCCATCACCCCTGTTGCTACCTCCATGGCCCCCTCCCCGCTCCATTCTCTTACTTCTCTCTCCCCTCTGCTCCACTCCGCCTCCGCCTCGCTCACCCACCCTCACCCATCCACCCTCCCCCCTTCACCCCCTGCCCTGGAGAAGTGCCAGCGCTCATTAAAAACTTCTGAAGACGTTTTTTCTCCCTTTCTCGCGTGTTTCTCGCCCCGTCGCTAAAATTCAATCTTTTTTCCGCTGCCAGCCTGAACCTCCTACTTTGTCTTCATACCCGACGCTAATTCCTCTCCCCTGCTGACACTTTTTTTTTCCCTTCTTCTTCTTCCCTGGCCAGTAAGTTCTCATCAGAGGAGTCGTTAACGAAGGCCTCCATATGCATTTCTTCCCCCCCCCCCCCCCCCTCGCTGGAAGCTACTTAAGAATAATAACCCTCCATTACGGACGCCAGACGAAATTTTTAATTTGTGCACATGAGGGACGAGGTCCGGCGGAGGTCAAGTCCTTAAAGCACCCAAGAGGGGAGGGGCCAATCAGAACGCTCGGAGGAGGTCGTCGGCTCGGAACGACCGGAACAAACACGCGCCGCTCATCCTCGCTTCAATCTGTGTCTCTCAGACGGTTGTCCTATTTTTCCTGACTTGTGTTTAGTGAGATGTGGGGGCTAGACTCCCTGCGGTGCAGCGTCAGGTATGCGTGGGTGTGTGTGCGATGCCGGTGTGCTTAAGCGTGAGGCATTGGGAGACCGAAACTGTGCATGAGAAGGTTCATACCAGGTGTGAACTAGGGTATGTGTGTGTGTATGTGTGTGTTGATAAGGGGTGGGGGGGGTATCCGTGTCTTAACTCCTTGGGGTCCTCACAAAGCCATAGTGGCCTCGCCCCAGCCCCGCCCCCCCTGCTCTGCAGACACCTGTCTCACTAGTAGCTACTGTGTAACAAGACAGATGTCAAAATAAGACCTGCTTCCCCGTGTGACCTGCATGTCTAGTTAACCCGCACGCACGCACGCACGCACGCACGCACGCTCTTGTGAGGACTTTCAGATCTCAGCCCCGTTCACGCTAGCGGCGATAAACATTATTTTTTACGTATTTTTGAATAAACAAGACTCGGACGTTCTCACCCCCTACACTCGTCCTTGTCTTTTAAGAGCTTGGCCGCACGCGTTTAAGACAATTGATACGTTGTCAAGTATACGTTGTCAAGAGGCGGAAAAACAACCACCCGGCTGCACCACAGTTGACGTAGCCGTGACTTTGACAACACAAATACGTAAATGTGTACAACTGACACGTCGTCATTGCAATGTGCACATTTTGTCATCGATCGGTCTGATTATTTCATTTGGTTATAAATAGTCGTTCTACTTGGAACCCCAGTTGCGATCGGCAAAGACCCCAAACGTGGTTCTGTGCGTCGTATCAGGGTCTAAACCCCGATGGAGCTACAGTAGCACGTCTGTCTTTGCAAGTGTCTCGCAACCTCTCTTGGCACAGCCCTCTCTTCCTCCAAGTTCCTCCACTCTCTCCTCCCCCCTCGGTTCCCTGCCCGCCCCAGGATATGTTCCTTAATGCTGGCATCACCCCGTCAATCTGCCCCATTAATTGTTCATCTGTGTGCACGGGAGCAGGGGAGAGGGGGACAATATGGCACGGGTAATTATTTGTACCACGTTCTTCTGGAACATATTTTATTCAACCCCACACACGGGCCTAACTGTTGCTTTGCGTCTGTGGGGAGAAACGACTTGGATTGGAAAAGGGGTTTACATTATCCAATGGAGGATCTTTTGGAGATACCATTTCTGTAAACGTCTATGCATAGAGCTAGAATACATAGATAGGATGGAAATCAACCACGTGAATTCCACACACATTAACCGCAGTAAAAGTAGATTATATTAGCTAATACAGAGCTTCCGTTAACTAAATGTTTACCTAAAAAGGGGTTACCCTTTGACTACCAATTACTTACTACCAATTACTTTTACGACTAATTACTAATAAAATAACAGGGACCCCATGCATAATATCCAGCATATTAAATAAAGAAAATGAGGGGATAATCGCATCTCAACACTGAATTGTTGTCTCTGTGTGTTCTCTGAGCGCATTGTGTGTGTGTGTGTGTGTGTGTGTGTTTGTGTGTGTGCATGCACACACGCATCACTGGCACTCATGCAGCAGAGTCAAGGCCTCAGGTGATGAAGCTCACCGCATTTTCTCTTTGTCTTTGCTCTCGCTTTCTCCGCGCCAGCCTCTCTCCCCCTCTGAAGCCTGCTCTATGCAGCACTCCTGGGAACAGGGCCCAGTTGTTTTGAAATGGATCCTAGGCTAAGGCGGGTAGGTACACACTCACAGTGTGAGTGTGTGTGTGCACGTGCGTGTGTGTGTGTCCCTGCTGAGCTTACCCCCTGTGGAGGGGTCCGGGCTAGATGTTCGGAGCTAAGGGATCGGGGGGAATGTAGCCCAGGAGATGCCGTGATACGCGAGGGAGAATAAAGGGGTTGTATGCAACAAAAAAAAAAAAAATATATATATATATTACATTTTAGCTGACATTAAAGTCAGTCATTATATATTTTTCACTTTCGAAACTGCGGGATACGAGGGAATACTAAATAATTGTTTGTACAAAACTTGAAAATCGCTTAAATTCTACAAATCACCCACGATTATAAAACTTGTTTGTGTTCACAGCAATTTAACTCTTTGGCGTTTTAAGCTGTGCAGGTAAATCACCGTAGCGCCTCAAACACTACGACGTCGGCTAAAACAACTCGCCGGCCCGCCGGTTCGATCGGGGAGCCATCGCAGCGAAACACCCAACATCCCAAAAATGGGCCCGGTGTACGGCCATGAAAACATGTTTATGGGGAGCGCTGGGTTCTCGTCCAGGGTCCTCTGGAGGCCCGGTGCTAACGGTTTAGCGTCGCTCCAGGAGGGAGGAGGTGAAGGAGGAGGAGCAGGAACTGCTTCGGCTACGGTTTCAACACCCTTGAGAACCTAGCACCACTACTAAATCTGTACGCATCGACCAAAAAGTATTCGATGTCAGCCACCAAAATAATAGTATGGTTTACCGCTGGTGGCAACGCATGAATATCGTATAAATATTAAACATATTTGAGAGGTAATCCTCTAGACGAATCTCACATCCGTGATGACGGTATAATGTCATCCTGGTGCTATAGGTTAGGTGTATACATCTCTCCCCGTGTGTGTGTGTGTAAAGGGAGGAGGGGGTCTCTTAAGGGGGGGGGGGGGGTTCTGAGGACAATACTACACAAGACATGTGTGTGAGCACACACACTCCCTCCTCTCTTCCCCCCCCCCCCCCCCGTGTCCCACATTCCCTTCTCGACACCACTAATTGTTTTTTGTAATTATTTTCAACCTTCTGCTATTGTGACAGGCAGCGGCTGCATCCTTCTCAACAGATTAGTGCCCTGCTCAGGGGCAGGGGAGGGGTGGGCGCCACGCCGACCAGCCTTGGCATTGACACTCAAACCCGCACGCACAAACACGCATCCCCCCCTACCCCCCGCGTTCCCTGGTGGGACCGCGTTACGAGACCTAAACACCTGATCTCTGGCCTCTGGGGCGCACACTGCCATCCTGCTCAAATACATATTATATCAATTCAAAACAAGACTACTGTATATAGAGTACAGACAGAGACTCTTAAAGGCCAGATCTAGGTGACATTAATAGCAGTGTTTTTCAATGCGTTACCGTGACAGCATAGAAGCGTTCATAATTTGTGTGGTGCCGAAGAACAAACACATGGTGTGTGTGTGTGTGTGTGTGAGAGTCAATGAGTGTGTGTGTGTGGTCCCACCCGCCAAGTGCTCGGACAACCACGATTTAAAACGTGGTCTTTTCCGTCAAAACACAAGCACTGCGTGTAGCGCTGAACTCATCATCCTCCTCCCAGTCCATCAACTCAACCTCTACCGTCACCACATCACACGCTATCCTCCGCAGACGAACCCGGCTCTCTGACACTGATGGACAACACTGACCTATGACGTCATCCCAGTGCACACTGCCAGGGGGTGTATAACATGGCTTGACTTAGCTAGCCGAAACGATGCTACTGCTAGCCCTGCTGCTACTAGGAAGTGAGTGTACTAGGCAAACAGATAGGTCACCGGATTTAGTTTATAGGGGCCACATGTAGACTTCAGAGGGGATCACACGTTTTATAGCCCATGTACTGTAATCCAAGCAAGTTTCATCTTGCCTCCGCCTTTTTAATTGTATCCGCACTTTAACCTTCACCTTGACCATTTCATTTATTAGGGAATCATTATTATCACCTTCTCTCCCGATTTGTTGATGGAGCCACATTAGGGGAGCGACGGATCACAAAACTCACGGTTCGGATCACGGTTTTTGAGTCACAGGTCGGATCATTTTCGGATCAACAACAACAAAAAAGATAACAAGAAAAATGTGACTTTAAATTAAATCTTCAAATGTGTAAAAACTTAATAAAGTGAAAAATTAAGTAATAATCCTGCTTCATTTAGGCATAGTAAATATTTTTAAAAATTGCTGGTATCCACATAAAATAAAAAAATAACTCAAGATGTCCTTGAGTTAATTTTTTTTGGGAACAAATCTTTTTTAGAACAATTTATAACAATATAAAGTGCAAACTGAGTAATTATTCCTTCTTTTAAACATGGGTAGTAAACAAAATAAAAAAAACTGTGTCCATTAAGCACAGCAGACCTGGATTTACAACTTTGAATTCAGAATCAATTCAGAATGAAAAATAAAGAAAAAAGATGAGGATTGCCTGGGGAGACACTCTCCCCAGGCAATGCAGACATCCTCATCTTTTTTCTTTATTTTTCATTTCAAGTATCGTAGCGAAATACAGTTTCTGTCGTGGCATTTTGTAAATCCATTGATTTCTGTTGGAAGACTCATTGCTCGTTGACTGGAAACGGAAAGGGCGGCTAGTTGCAGTCTTTTCGCTCGGTTCTAGCCCTACTGTTGATATGGAGAACCGAGCGAAAAGACTACAACCAAACATAAACAGCTCCCTTTCCGTTTCCGGTCCGGTCTCCGTTTCAATGGGATTTACAAAATGCCAAATAAACGACAGAAACTGTATTTCACTACGATACTTGATTAGGAACATCAACAAACACCACTAACCACTCGGTGAGTTGGACATTTCTGAAAACGAACGTTTAAGGTTTTTTTAAGGACAGGTTTGTGAATGACCATAGCCAGCCCTTCTAAAGCAGGCAGGGGCGATTCGAAATGAGCCAAATACCCGAGACAGGACCAATAGTCAACATTTCTGTGTCAACCACTATATTTCATCCTAGACAAACCAGAAATGGGGCTCAATGGGCTAAATACCGTAATTGTCCTTCAAACATGCGCTGATCAAGTGAACGCACAACTTTTTTTTTTTTCGCATCGTCAGCCGATCCGCGGATCACTTGAGTCCCGAACCGTGAGGGTGGATCCGTTGCACCACGAGGCCACAAGTAGCAAGACTTCAGAGGGGATCATAACCGTTTTAACACAGGTCTACCTTTTAGCGGTTAACCCTAGCTTTCTCTTTAAATAGTTTAGCAGGTAAAAGCGTTTTCCCGACAGTCCCTAATTAAACACTGAAAAGGGGACAGATCTTGAAGGCCTATGTGTCCGTTGGGAATCAATCAGAAGCAACATGGCTGTCACTGGAATGAAAATTGCAATTTAATCCTGTCAATCTAGGAGAGCATCAGCACTGTTGGGAGAAATGGTGGCCTTTCGTTTCATACATACAACTGCTGTCTCTTAATCTACTTTCAGATTAAAAGATGTCCAAAGTATCCAAATTGTGGTGTGGATCCTCAAACGCTGCCCATCACATCCTGGCTGCACCTCTTCATGTATTAGTTGTCTAGTTTAATCAAGGTACAATTTCTTGTTGAATCAGGTACATTGCAGTCATGGATCACAGTAGCCTTCTTAATAAGATTAATATTCTCCCTGAAAGTGTCTAATCTTTTAATTCTACTGGAAACCCTGTATTCATGTTGCAAGGGGTAAAGGCTGTACCTTAGTGTACATTTAATGCACATTCATAGTGTGTGTGTGTGTGTATACACAGATACACACACACACACACACACACACACACACACACACATTGTAGTAACCTATTCTTACTTGTTGATAACATTCTCTTGTTTTACTTTACACCATCTTGCTAATGAATGACTAATGAAGTGATATCTAACATCCCTGCTCAGCCTGCCCATGACTTGGGGAACCCTTAAAATCATGTGTGTGAAGGACTAGTTACCCTGCTTCGGAGGTAGTCTGCCAGGTTCTTCCGTGTGAAGTTTGCCGCCGCTGTGGGGCTGAGCTCATAGCCTACGAAGACAGGAGGAGGAAACACACAGAATGAACGGTTCAATAAGGACCACGAGTACAGGGAGACAATAATAATACATTTTATTTGTATCTGCTCATTAAAGGGAAAACCCAACTTCTTTCAGAGAAAATCTGTTCATTTCGAGTCAGAAAATGTTGTTGAGCATGTCTTTGATGAAGGGTTGAAGAACAATTAATCCTCTGTCAAATACGTTGAGCAGTGTGCTACTTCTGGCTTTCGTTTTCTATTGGCTCATAACTCTGCTTCAGCCAATGTGGTTTTGTTTTTGACAATGCCCTTTGATCTTTCTCCTATGAAACACAATGTGTTTGGAAAAACTCTTATTGTATAAAGTTTTATATATTTATTTGTATTTATTTATTTGTAGGCAGCAGGTGTATTTACACTTTAATGACCTGTCCATTCCCTGATGGATAAAAGTGGCTTATAATTAGTCAGGAGTAAAAGTAGCAGGTCGGCAATAATGGAGAAAGTATATAGTCACCATTAGAAATTGAAGTTAAAAAATTAAGTACATAAACCCAACTTTACATGTTTACTGTGGGCTACCACATTCGAAGCAACGGTCGGGGTGCCAGTGACTTGGCAGAAAGGCCGCCTAGAGGCCATTGGTGAGCATCAGTGAGGGACTCATACCGTTCCTCATCTTGTACAGCTGCACGTTCTTCTGGATGTACTCGGCGAACTGCACGGTGTCGCCCGCCTCTCCCACACACAGCAGCAGGATGTTGTCGCTCAGCTTGAACATCTTGTCGTGGTCTGGACATCAGGAAGAAGAAGACATTGGTTGCGATCAATCTTTAGTTTGGCCGTCAAACAAGGGACCTTACTTTCACTTTCACTGCACCACTAACATCGCCATAGCTTTTGAGAAAATATACAATACACAAAGTTTGTCACCGATTTGGTTAATTAAGACAACAGCAAGTACAATGATAGACACCAGAAACAACCCATGTATCAGATATTTAAAAAATATTAGATATTAAAAACCAAGATCCATAATAAGCTTAATTGTCTGACACGAGTCCCTTCAGAAGTGCAGTTTCACGCTTTCTGTATCGTCCTAGTAGCATTAAAAAAATGCAACCTACACCTTTATGTATCGAATGTTACTACAAACCCTACATATATGACCAATCCCCACCGTTTATTCAGACATTGTAAACCCATTCCGCCGGTGGGACGGCTAGGCTAACGTTAGCCCCCGTAATGACTGACCATCTTTCATCTTGATGATGCTGCTGGCCGCCACGCTGTCCGCTGCAACCAGCACGAAGTCTGGTCCCTGGATCCCGATCAAATATTCCATCTTGTGACTTTAATATGTGAAGAAATAACGCTTAAAAGTGTTTTAATAGCAAGTAACCAGACCCTTGCTTGGTTCAGATTACACAGCAAAAGTTGAATAGAGCGGCGCGGGCTGATGACGCTATCGGAAGTCGTCCTGTTCTGCGACTCGAGTGAAGTGTTGCCAGATTTCCCGACCCTGATTTTCAGATTCCCCATCCAGATTGGGCGGGACATTTAGCCCAATCTGGCAACACTGCTCGGGCGGGCGAATTTTAAAAGCGGTCCACGGTGTGCAGCTGCAGCAGTAACAGCCTTGTTTTTAAACCCGGATCGGAATATCTGATTTTTTATCAAATTGAAGACAGATTACAGCAACATGAAGGGCGGAACTCCTCCACCCGTGTTGGGGGAATCCAACCCGAAGCGGAGATGCTCTGAGCGGATAACCTCTCCACCACAAGCTACGGTGAATGTTGACAAAATGGCGCCATTGAAGTCTGTGAAAAGATCCATAGTGGTGAAGAAGATCGCCCCACGGAAAACGGTGCTTCCGTCGGAGCACAACAAAGAGAACGCGCCTCGAATCTCCGAGGAAAGTGTGCCGGAAAAGCCCAAGATCGCCACCCCGGATCCCCTGCAAGTGGTGCGGCGGACCAAGGCCGCGATGCCCTCTCCCATCCTGGCTTCGTCTCCACCGCGTCGCTCGCCTCGCCTTCCTCCACCTCCACCACAATCTCCTCCTCCACCACAGCCAACAGCAGCAGCAGAGGACACGGTGTGGTCCACTAAAGTGCGTCGGTCCTACAGTCGGCTCAGCGACCAGTCGATCAACAAGCCCAATCCCCGGGAAACTATGTTTGGGTTTGAGAATCTCACTACTCCCGAGGTGTTTAGGAAGGCCCTGTCCAAATCCGGCACCGAGGGTGTGTGCTCTCTATCCGGGTTGAGCTCCTTCACCTTGCTGGTGGACGCGGAGGAGGACTGCCCCGAGACGGACATGAACATCCCGGGGGTCTGTATGGGCAAAGAGAAGAAGAAGAGGAGGAAGGTCCAGAAGATAGACGTCCAGGAGATTGACAGCCTCGCTGCCAAGATGAATGCTGAGTTCGAGGAGGCGGAGGAGTTCGAGTTGTTCGTTGAGTAACTTTGGAAGACGAGAGTGTTTTGTGACGCAGAAAGACTTGTGGACTTGATAAGAGCAAAGCAAATGTCAACTCTTTTTAAAAAGTGTCTGGCACTGGTTTTTACTTCAGTTGTGCTCTCCCAGACAAAGTTAATATTACACAGACCATGTAAATATGTTGATAACCCCACCCCCTCTCTGATTATATGTATTGTCCTGTTTTTTTTTCTTTTGCTCATCTTTAGAGTTGGTTGGTCCATTTGAAGTTTGTGGTAACCATATGGTTTAGAATTCAAGTGAGATTTAGTTTGATTATTTTAAAGTGTTATGCAAAATTGTATACTTATTTGTTTTCCATCTGTTGGATTTAACAATGGCAATTCGACTAGCAATTTGTATGATATCGTTAATAAACGAAAAGTACTCGATCTCTAGTGGCAGCAGTCAACTGTAGACCTCAAGTAAGATGCCTCGACCTGCACTTCGATGACATGTATTTCTGTACACTCTTAAGTTGCCTGGTATTCAAAGTCACTGCTCAATGACAAAGTGGTAAATAACATAAGCCCACACATTGGGTAATTAGTCAAGCATACAGCCAGCTCATGAGTCATCAACTATTTACCAGTAGAATAGAAAAACACATGGCATACACATAGAGAATTAATAATAAAAATAGATATTCAAATGTTAGTAAGGCCTAAATGTTCAAATGTTAGTAAGGCATATATATGTACACATATATATATGCACTGCTAAATTAGCTTAAATGTAAACATACATTAACCATGAATTTGATTCACTTAGACATGCCCTTACAATTAAATAAGCATGCACGTTTGGAAATCTCTTGCACTGTGGAATAGAATAAGTCGTATTCCTTTAAAACCAAAAATGCACATCAACAGAGGACTTTTCAGCACTGGTTAGAGATTCCAGACAAGTTTCAAAATATGACAGCTTTTCCAAATATAGCATTAACTCGTGATCAATGGCATAAAAAGTACCCCTGCTATCACTCCATTCAAAGCATTTCCCTGACGTTTTGCACCTATTACCTTTTGCAACGGCTGCTTTTTACACATCGCACTATCTCCTCACCTCGACTTTTCAAACAAACAAATATGATCGAATGAATAAGTGCAGAAGCTGTTCACATCTTGACAGCATTTAGTTGAAACACAAAAAAACACTTTCCTTGTATGCAACGCTGAGATAGAAAAACAAGGGTGAGAACAGAATACTGACTGAATGTTTCAGAGTGTGTACCGGTGAGTAGGAAAACCCACAATTTGTTCACTGTTATTTCAGGCTGTGATACGTGGCCTATATTTCCCTCTCTCTGTACCGTTTTTACATTTCTCCGTTGTGGATGTCAGAGACAGACCCTGCTCCGGCAGTATAGCGTCTCGCTCTTGGCTCAGCGAGACGCAGGCGGCTTTGTAGAGTGTATATTTTTAACAGGTTCTTCATGTCGGCTCGTCACAGTGAGTGGAGGCTACTGACGTTGAGAGGTATGCAGGCAAGCATAAGCTGTGCTGTCAAAATAATGGCTGTTCCAAACACTTATTGATTAACAATGTTGTGGCTCTTAGTGTGTGTTTGGTTGTGGGTGGGGGTGATGAGAGGTTTGCTGTTTGTGTGTGTGTGTGTGTGTGTGTGTGTGTGTGTGTATGCTTGTATGCAAGATGCATGGAAGATTAAAGTTTGTGTGTGTGTATGCTTTTGTCTATGCATGCGTGCAATTG
>NC_136946.1:4775164-4780164 GCF_949987615.1 Pollachius pollachius | reverse complement strand
TGTGGCCCTAGTCCTCTTCCGTACACATCAACTCCTTTAGTTCAGAGCTTGTTGTAATATTGTTGAATGTAGGCCTACTACAATGTTCCCGTCATTTGTAATATCACAACTCCAGTCTAAATATGAACCATAAACTTCTTGGCAGAGAAAGTTGTGCATTTGGATCCAGGTCTTGAGGGGCCGATCTGCTGCAGCGCTTCGTGAAGTCAGAGGGGCACAAACACGCGCACGTGGCACCGCGGGGGGTGGCAACGGCACCCCCAGCTGTGCTCACCTCTGAGCTCCACGCGAGAGGCGGGAAAAGAAACACAACCAAAAATCTTTCAATGTTACAATGTGAAATATTATCTTCTTCTTGTCTCCTCTTTACGGACCGAATTAACATCTCTGGATAGAGAGAGAGAGAGAGAGAGAGAGAGAGAGAGAGAGAGAGAGCATCCATATGTGCGCCTCCCGGGGCGCGCGGTGCGCTTTCACCGCCACCGCCGCTCGCGCTCAGCAGGGCTCGTCACACGTTGCCGTGCGCCATTATACAGCGTTAACCGGGGGTGGGGGTGTGGGGGGGGGGTGATAGGGCGAGGTATCAAATAAAAGTAGTAACGAATCGAGACTAATACATTTATTCCACACAATTCCTAAATGTCAAAGTAAAGAACACGTGACTCTGTATATATACCACCGTGCATCCGCCTTGGGGAGCCCGCCAGAGACGGGGCCCTTCCCGCTTCCTGCCCCCGAGTCTGTACTTTAATGTCCCCTAACAACCCTGACATCGCGGTGTGCTCCGCAACGCCATCAAAGGGCCGTCTCTGT
The DNA here is from genome assembly GCF_949987615.1 of Pollachius pollachius. Classification (NCBI taxonomy): domain Eukaryota; kingdom Metazoa; phylum Chordata; class Actinopteri; order Gadiformes; family Gadidae; genus Pollachius; species Pollachius pollachius. The sequence goes on along the minus strand of NC_136946.1, from coordinate 4,779,351 downwards.
CTTCTTCTGAGTCCCTTATACGGTGAGTTACAACCTTCCCCATAGCCACAACAATTACAGTGTAAACATGTAATTCTTCTGTTCCGCCTTCGGGATGCCTCGCGCTAAGCTGAAGCCCCGCGAACAACGGGACCGTGTATGTAAATCCACGCGCACCAGCGCCTCCGTGATGCCCGTGTCCGCGACGAGATAAGCTTCCAGAGAGACGAGCCGACGCCTGGAGGTCCGAGGCGGCAGAGCCGGGGATTATCCCCAACTTCAGCCCGGGGGTCTGGCTCCCATGCGCGTCACCGGACCGGCGTCTGTTCACCGGGCCGGATAGGACAGCCAGGGCCCCGGGGCGGTCACCGGCGGTCCCCCGGGGACTCCCACCCGGGCCCAGAGGCCTCGGGCCCGGCTCGGCTCAGCCACAGATAGGGTGGCAAAGAGGCTGGGATCTCTCGAACTCACCCACACAAACACACAAACACCCGCCCCCCCCCCCCCCCCACACACACACACACACGCGCGCGCGCGCACCAACCCGCAAAGAGGCAAGCGGAAAGGACAGAATAAGGAGCCGTCATGTAGCAGCAACGCCCGGGGCCCCGAGTCTGATAACCATGGGCCGCAGACACTCATGCTGGTTCCCCCTTCCACGGCTATCACACCCTGTGCAGAACACACACACACACGCACGCACGCACACACGCACGCACGCGCACACACACACACACACACACACACAAAGACACACACACACACACACACACACACACACACACACACACACACACACACACACACACACACAGACACACACACACACACACACCCTACCCCGTGAGATGTACCGATACAGAGCAACTTTGTTCGACTGACAATCAGGCGTTTGTTAGCCGTTGCTGAAAGGTCAGTGCCGCGGGGGTGAGATCCGTGTTTCTCTGAAGATTAGAAAAGCCGTCCCGTCAACACGGAGTTTGATTAAATCCGTCCTTGGAATGAACGCGGTGATAAGGAGCTCTAATAACGGGTTTACCTGCTATTGTCCTGCACTCGAAAACCATTTATTATCTACCGTCTGCTTTTGGAGGTACCTCGAGAAGAACTCATGACAGTTTTATCTTCACTAGAGAGGTGGAGCTGTTTTTTTCGTGGAATATCCCCAGATGATAGGGGATTCTATTAATGAATTGAATTAATGAGCGCACGAGAAGATCTCAATAATAATAAACAGCAGATTAACGAATTATTTCGTTGATTTATCTTTATTGCCATCATCACACGTCATTTTTGCACATAAACACAGCATACAACGAACAAGTCTCTGAAAACATTCAATATAACGTCATACAGTCGGTTTTTTAAACGGCATTCATATGTATATATTTATCTAGAACTTTGTTAATAAAATAAAAAACGTTAAAATAAAGTCTCTCCATTCTTTATATACTTTATATCTCTTATCTTCTATACATATATATCTTTAATCATCATGCATGCTTTTTCTTTGATAGACATTTCATATACAGATTTATGGAGATGATTCAGGGTCGGCTTTTGGTTCCAGTGAGCGATGACTGCCATAGATTCATATCGGATATAACATTCATATTTACAGACAACAGGAACACATCGGGGGATATAGACTCCGGAAGGGAACATTAACGAAGAGTGCCACCAATGAGGAACAACCAACACTAACCCTGAAAGGAAACCTGATTGTCAGTTCAAAAGGACCAGATCAAATGGCGGCCATCTTGGTTCCAAGTCGCCAAAATGGCGGCGAGAACAAATCAGTCCGCCTCTTAGCAAGCGCTAAGAAAAAAATGGCCTCCTCGACTCCCACCCTCCACCCCTCCGTCCCCACGTCCTCCTTCGCTTCCTCCTCTACGACCGGCCGGCCACGGCCGTGTTGACAGAGGGCGGGCCGGCGGCGGAGGCCACGCCCCCGGCCACGGCGGCGGCGGCGGCGCCCATGCGCAGCAGCTCCTTGCGGTGCGTGAGGACGACGTCGAAGCTGGCCTGGAGGCGGTCCTGCTGGCCGGCCACGTGGCCCTGCAGCGTGCGCACCCAGCGGATCAGCGCCAGCCGGCGGTACATGGTGAGTTGGACCTGGTGCCGCTCCATCTCCTGGGCCTTGAAGCGCTCGCGCTCCCGCAGCGTCCACGCCGTGTCCAGCAGGGGCTCGCCCTCCGAGTCCGACGACTGGCGGCGGCCCCGCGCCTCTTCCTCCTCCTCGTCGCCGTCCTCCTCGTCTTCTTCTTCGACGGTTAGGCGGTGGAGCGGGAGGGCCCGGCCTCCCGGCGGCGGCGGCCGCTGCGTCGCGACGGGCTTCTGGCCGTCGGGCTCGCCGCCGTCGTCGCCCTCGCCGTCGTGTGTCCTCGGCGGGGACATGACTGGCTTGCCGGGGGCCACGTCTCTTTCTTTGTTGGCCGCGCCTCTCTCGGTGGTGGCCACGCCTCTCTGGGTATTGGCCACGCCTCTCTGGGTATTGGCCACGCCTCTCTGGGTATTGGCCACGCCTCTCTCAGCGGCAGCGTGCCCGGAGGCGGGGGAGCCTGGTGTCGCGGCGGAGGGGGCGTGGCCCCGTGCGGCGGGCGGGGCCTTGGGTTGGCCGACGCCCATGCGGTCCCAGGGGCCCGGGAGGAGGGCTCCGCCCCCTCCGTCCTCGCCGCTCTGCAGGTTGAGCGAGGACAGGCTGCCCCCGGAGCGGCAGCTCAGCTCGAAGTCGGAGCCGCTGTCGCCCCACTCGTCATCGTCCTCCAGCTCCCTCACGCGCTCCTCATCGTCCCTCTGGTCCTCCTCCTCCTCCTCCTCCTCCTCCTCCTCCTCCTCATGCCCCCCCCCCTGCTGACCTCTGACCTCCCGGACCCGCTCCTTCTCGTTGTTGCGGTTCATGTTCTTCATCATCACCGCCGTCATCACGGGGCCCTTGGGGCCGGGGCCTCCCCCCAGGCGGGGAGGGGCCCCCGTCTCGGGCGTGGGCGGGCCGCCCTCCTCGGCTCCGTCGGGGGGCACGCGGCCGGAGCTGTCGTCCCCGCTCTCGATCTCGGGGAGTGGCTCCAGGGGGCTCCAGCAGGGGAGGCGCGACAGGGGGGAGAGGAGGTGGTGGGAGGAGGAGGGGGGCCCCGGGGGCCCCGAGGACTGGTGGTCCCGCCCCAGAGGGCTCAGGTTCCGCGGGCGCCCCTGGTGGTTCTGGTTGCGGTTCTCGTCGCTCTTCCCCCCCGGCGGCAGGAAGTTGAAGTTGCTGTCCTTGTCGTGTTTCCTGTTCTGCAGCGAGGAAGAGGAGGATGGGGACGAAGAGGTGCCGCCGACGGGGCCCAGGCCGCGGCCCTCGAAGGCGGGCCCCTGAGCGGGGTCCTGGACGTGGAGCATCCTCGACCTCGACTGAGCCTCACTGGAACAAACGGAAAACAAAGAGAGCGGTTGGGACCGAAATACGGTGTGAAATCGGAATTAACCTCGGAGACACAAATAAAGCGTAAACAATTAACAGATAAAGAGGAACACACACGCTACGAGGACTGATGTTATCCCTCGGCCAGAGATAAATCCAATCTAGCGGAGTGAGTTTTATTTTTCGTTATCGCTCTGGGACGCAGGGTCAAGGCACCGGAGATAAAAACCCTTCGATCCCGAACAGAGAGAGTCTCCTTCGGCTTTATTCGTGACTTCGGGCTGCTCGGGCACACTCCATTTATATTAGCGTCAAATATTTACATGTCTCCTTAGAATGGAAATCTCTCTAATCCTGACTTGGGGGGACTGTCAGTCAACCTCGCGCGGGCTTTGCGACCCCCCCCCCCCACCACCCTCTCCCCAGTATGCCTATATGAGTGCGCGGTCACGCGGTGCTGAAGGACAGCGACTGCGGACGGACGCGAGCATCGAAACAGCTGTGATGTGATGCCTGCTTGGCGGTCACGAAAAACGATCGTTTACCGTTCAAATCTAACGATTGTAAAAATATGGAATCATATGATACGTTTTTTCTGCTGTTGATATTATTTATTTCAAATACATTTTCAAAAACGATTGACATTGCCGAGGTTTATAACGGATATTCATGCGACGAACTATCTCCCATTCTCCACCACTTGACGATATAATCATAATAATACCAAAAGGGTCGTTTAATCCTCAAGTGACTCCGGTTTCTGCACGTAGGAAGACAAAAAACGCGAAAAAGGCGAGCAATGGCGGTC